>NC_052506.1:89999848-90203423 GCF_014356525.2 Nilaparvata lugens | reverse complement strand
AAAAAAGAATAAAACTTTTATGAAATGTTAATCTCACTAGGCGTCAAATCTGCAAAACCGTAGAAAAAAACAATCCGAAAAAACAACAAAAAATTTCAATTTCAAACGTTGGTATTACATCAGATATACCGGTATCAGCTATCCTCTATAGAAGGCAGTAGAAAGGCACAGAATCGGCAACGCTGTTCTTCTATCTCTCTTCACTGCCATTATAACGTGGACCTCACTATATATTCCAGAATTGGCTACATTTTTCATTATTTGTTTACAAGAAATTTGCAAAAATTTAACTCCCTAACTTCTCAAGATATTCTCTTCCCTCTTACCCAACCGTTACGTGTCTTTTTCTCATGTGTTTTTCATAGATTGAACCACTCTTCCTCATTTCTTACTAGAGTTCAGTGTCTCTTTCTAACTTGCTTTTCGAAACTTGCTCAACCTTTTAATGCCTGTTTGCAATATATCTGTTCGTTGACTCACCTTGGCATTAGACCCGGCGTCGAGCTTGGCGACAACAAACAACCGTTTGGCGTCGGCTGCTTCGTTTGCCAGCTGTTTGGCCTGGTCGACTGCGGCTGCAGCCAATCGCTGTGCAGCGCGCTTCTCTGCCTCGTCCAGCTCTCGTTTCACACTCGCTAGTCGGCTGCGCAGCTCGTCCTTCAAAAACAAAATAATATATAGTGTCCCACGAAAGGTGTAACAGCCGAAGACCATCGATTTTACATGAAATTTGCAACAAATAATGTCCAGTAAAATTTTCTTATATCGACCTTAGTTTCCGAGATACATAGATTTTTCGATTTTTCTATACAAATACAGATATAATAAGCATAGCATCAGCTGATGAAAAGTGAAATGCGCGTGTTCATGGCGCCTATCTTTGAATGAATGTATTATTACTTTGAAGCACATTAAAATAAGAGTTAGATACTTTCTTTACCTTCTTAGAGCTAGAAATGAGAGCATGGGAGATTTCTTCAGTCAATGCGGTTATCTGCTTGACGGTGTCTTTGCTGTTTTCGTTCGACTCGTAGCAAATCTCGACAACTCTTTTTTCCAGAGATTTTTCTAGTTTCAACGCCTGTCAACAAATTGGAACATTATTCAGTAATGAATAAAATGAAGATATAAATTTAAAATTTAATGTGAATTCATAAATGGATGATAAGAGTAAATAAATTGATGAATAAATAAACAGATGAATAAACAATTGAAGAGAGAAAATTTCATTGTGTACTCGTACTTGTATTATTGAATATGTAAAGTGTGTTTTTTTTATGCAATAGAATTAGAATTTGTAAACATTGTCGAATTTAATCAACATGAAGTTTAATCAAAGGTGTAGTAATAAATATAAAATATGCAATTCAATAGAAAATTGAAATTCCAAGTGTTGCACCCAGTTAAATAAAATTATGTGTAATACAAATTAAAAATTTGGAACGAATATCTAAAGGGAAAATATGAATAACGAGAAATATTTACCTGAAAGTATTATTATGAATATTAACAATATATATATAATGGTGAAATGCAGTGGAATGAAGATACAAACCTTGGATGCTTCAGGACCAGTGAGAGCCACTATCCTTCTGATTCCCTTGGCGATTGCCTCCTCACTCACAATCACAAAATCACCTATGTGCCCAGCTTTATGAAGATGTCTGCAAATAAAGTATGGGTTTATTATTGAACTCTTCACCAGTAGACTGTTATGTACAAGTTGCACATACACCATTACAATATAAGTAGTAATATGAGTGCGTAACTGGGGTTGAATAATTAAAATACTCAGAACAGACTGAATAACAAGCATGTTTGATTTGTGTTTAATAGATGTTTTGATTCATGTAATTATGCATCTAGTCAGTAGTCTAGCATTAAACCAATTAAGTAATAAACATTCACTAGCAAATATAGAGCTACTTTACAGCATCTCAACATCGGTTGCTGATACGTTCGAGCCATGAAGTTTAAAACAAATCTTAACAGCTGATGAATCCAATCAAACCATGGTTTTATTCCATATAAGCCGTTTGCACAGAACATTTAACCGAAAATTTGAACTCTTGTAGGATTCTCTTAGTTTGATAGGTTCTAAGGTTCTCGTATTTGATCGGAGGAATTATTTCACACAGGCCCGGTTGCACGAAAGTCTGTTGAATTTTAATCATGACTAAATGTCACGAGAACCAACTGGATTTTGTGCAACCGGGCCCTAGTAAATTTATCACAATTTGTTTTCAAACATTGGAGATAAGCTCTTATGTAGCCCTACAGTTGAAGCATGAACTGACGCGGTTATGAGACGAGTCTGTTTTTGACGATAAGGGTTGCTTTCTTCAAAGTTGTTTCAACTATTAAACCTGTTTAATCAATGTATGTTCGCATTGAGTCAGTTGATGGTTCAAACTAGAATTTAAGTTTACATTTTTTAGTTTCCTTGCTCTATTATCATAGGTAAGGAAAGTATTGCTTTCCAAAAAAAATTAAGGTAACCCAATTTCTAAATTTCTATAGGTTTCAAGGTCCCCTGAGTCCAAAAAAGTGGTTTTTGGGTACTGTTCTGTCTCTGTGTGTGTGTGTGTGTTGGAACAAGGTATAATACGGGGAGACAATCAAGTATACACAGCACATTAAGGGGAGGTGTGTACACTAAGGGGAGACCCCGTAGTGTCACTGCTCAATTTTAGTAAAAATCACTTCTACATGCTTAAAACCATGTGAAAACGTAATAAAAAAAAATCTCCCCATTTTGTTAGTACTCCACCTAATTGGGATACACTCCAGTTTCCAAAATTGCCACCACGTTGTGCTACGATCGCTAATACACACTTACACAAAACTCATTTACGGATTGAGCATACAATGCGGGGTACTTGCATATCCCTGCATATCTCCATTGTCTCCTTCACTGTTCGAAGTAACTGGTTTGCTATGGGGCTTGCCGTGAATTTATGAATCAGCAACTTATCTCCTTTTTCGTTCAGACTCATTGAGTCACAGCTTAGCGAATTCATAGTTTATTTTTCTGTTCATTCACTTGAGACATGAGAAGGGAGCGAGGAAACATGCTGCCAGAATGTATTGTGGTACTGATTTTTTAGTTATTTGGTACAAATAGTCTGAAAATGATTCTTCACAAAAAAATACCCTCTGCTAACCTTACAGTGTTAAAAATACCTGTTTTTTTCTCCATATAACTCAAAAACCTTTCATAGTGAAAAAATCCAGAACTGTTTCCAAGAGAATAAAATCCTCTACAATTCAACGCCAAATTAGGTTCATCACAATCAATGGTGACTTGGTAACACAATTTCCCGAGAATTTTCCGCATTGAATTTGGGTTATTGCTAGAATGATGCGAATGGGAGGCTTGTTAAGATTCAAGAATAGCACGTCAGTAAGTTTATATTCTTGAACAGGCTTCACTGAGAATTCACTTACTGTTTTAGAGAAGCGGATGCCTCAAACTTTGCTAACCTAACATTGTATCTCAAGATCAGGATAGCCTATGATAAAATGAAATTTGTCTCTTAGTTTCTCTCCATATTGACATTTTCTTCTGTGTCTGTCAATCCTTGCAAAAACTCTCTTGTAAACCTTGGATTAAATATTTTACTTGTGTACGGCATGCTCACTTTTTGTGAAAAGACGTTGTTCCGGAGAAAAGATTTAGTAATCATACCCTGCTCAAAAAAAAAAGTAGTCACAACACCTTTTCCAATTTTATTTGAGAAAGTAAAAAGTTAATTTGAGAAAGTATCAATTGTATTTGAGAATAGTCACTTGTAATTGAGAGAATGTCAGATGTAGCCTAAATGAGAATAGTCAATTGTATTTAGGAAGTCATCACACATGTAATTGAGAGTAGTGAATTGTATTTGAGAAATCGTCAAATGTAAATGAGAAGATATCATATCATGAGCAGACATTTGAAAATGAGAAAATTTTCCAATTGACATGTCGTGACTCTTCTGTAGCCTACAGTACAGGTTTGATTTGAGCAGGAAAGGATACTGTACTACGTACACAGTATTCCATAGGCTTTGTATGTGTGAAATTATTATTTTCAATTGTGAAATTGAGGAGCTGGGTAGAAAAACGACCCGAGGCCACTCGTGTCGTTTTTCCGCAACACGCTTCATTCTATCCGCCATTAAATTCTGAACAGATTGGTACATAAAATGTTGTTGTATCTTGAAAAATGATTGAGTTGTGAAAATTTTTTGTTTGTGTGGCAAACCTGAAATTATTCAGCTGACAAGCTGTGAGCCAGCAGCCAGTGAAATCCTTATTTTGTTTTCTTACAAAAGAAGAAGCTGATTGATTGATTGATTGATTGAGTACTTTGTAGATTACTTGTACTTATGTAGATTACAGTATATACTGGCTTATACACTCATATACAATAGCTTACAATACAGCAAAATTATAGATGAATTTACATAATATAGACTAAGAAAATAATTATTGAACTGTATATGATATGGAAAAAGCAATTTGGAATAACTATACAAGATTATATTGTAATGCATCTACATAAATTGGCGGAGCTTTGGACATATCAATGTCCATTCTTCGGAAAGAATATTAAAAATATCCTCCCAACTAACTCTCTACCAAATGAATGGTATAAGAAGATCATTAATACATCCAAGGGAACCAATTATCCTCTAGATGATGAAATAATGAAGAAGACGCTCCTGAAGAAGAATCCGATGCTGAAAGCATTGGGTGTATGAATTTCCCGAAAATCAGAACAGTACCATGTAACATTCCAGAGTCTTGATTATGGGAAGAAACGTGTTCAAGAAGAAAATATCATCTTCAATTGTTCACTTCTAAATGACATTTTTTAGATCTTTATTACCTACTTATTAATTATCCAATATCATGAGCAATATATTATCATTATCACTACTCTTGATACGGGTTTTTCATCATTTTATTGAACCTCTGAACATGTAACAACCAGGGTTATGGAAAAACGACCTGAGACAACACACCTTATATCAATTATTATCAGTTAGCCTTGGATTACTGGCTAATTATGAATAATAGCATTGAAAATAGTATAAAAAGATCAATAAAGTTCAAATACTTGCAAGAATATTGCATTCTGATGAAATAATGAAGATGTGTACTAAATATTTCAAACTCAATTTACACAAAACTTGATTTTTTGACTCAGGTCGTTTTTCCACCCAACTCCTCAATTATTTCCCCTGTACTGTTCACGAATGATTAATGAGAATCATTTTTGTATGTATTGGCAACACGACTTTTGTCTCCAAACATTTGAACTTGATGAAGATCAAATTCTCTATGTTCACGGCGCAATTGAACTTTATCATCAATCAATTGAATCTCTTGATCAAGCAATTCGGTAACTCTCCAATGGATTTTGGGGCTCAAAAATATTTTTTTATTTAAAAACTAAACGTTTCATTTGAATATAAAATATATTATCATATTATTTTTTATGAGTACAGTTATGGAAAATAAAAGTATTGGTTTTTTTAAATCATTCCCCAATTACAACTGACAACTTTTCGATTTCAAATCGTATGTTCTCAAATTAGAAGTTGATAGTGAGCTGTTGAACGGAGCGGTCGCAGAATTGTTTTGCTCTCTTATCTCAAGTTTCCAGACGGGTCGTGCTTAATCGGTTCATTTAGTGCATGTTTAACCTAAAACGTTCTTTCGTAATAAATTGAATTATCAATTTGTTATTTATTTGTGAAATTGTTTTCAAGTGAATCGAAATATTCAAAGTTTAAATTAATAAAAACAGTATCCACCAGACGGTAGTGCTAAAAAGAGACCTAGAGCTAAAAGTTCTTTCGTAATAAATTGAATTATCAATTTGTTTTTTATTTGTGAAATTGTTCTCAAGTGAATCGAAATATTCGAAGCTGAATGAATAAGAACAGTATCTAACAATACTTTTCACCGGACGATAGTGCTAAGAAGAGTCCTCGTGCTAAAAGTTCGCCTGAGCTCGAAGAGATGGAACAGAAAAAGCGTGCTCCAGACCCAAGTGTTAAAGCTTCCGGTAATGTGAACTCAGACTTTATTGAATCACTATTTGACCGTTTTGAAAAGCGGTTTAGTAAGGCTATGGATGAAAAACTCGCGCTGCTAGCTACAAAGGTGGATTTAAATGGTCTAATTGAAAAAGTGAATAAACTCTCTGTCGAGAATGACAGTTAAGAAATCAAATTGTTGCTCAAAAAATTCAGAATAATCTCATAATCAGGAAGATGGAAAATTTTGAAAATAGATCGAGAAGGAACAATATAATTTTTCGCGGGCTGAAATATGAATGTGCAACAGTGGATTACGTGAGAACTGTCAAAGACTTTTGTGTGAGTCATTTGGGGGCACGAGCAGGTACCTGGGTTAATCGAGCACATGCATTGGGCAAGAAAATAGATAACGGGCCAATCATTGCGCATTTTCCGGACGATCAGGACATCCATTTCATCACGAGAAACAGTAGGAAGCTGAAGGGTACACAGTTTGTGATTCATAAAGACTTTGCTTTCGACACAAGAAAACGACGATCAAAGCTTTTCCGGGTGCTTGGCGAGTTGAAGAAACAAGTTCCGGGAGTGAGAGGAGAGTATCGGTTGAAGTGGATCGTTTAATCATGAATAGTCGGGTTTTCACGCTGGATGAGGAGAATGGACTGGTCTCGGAGGAGAGGATGGGCTGCAGAAGATCGGGAGCATGTTCGATGAGAGTGTGATGCGGGCCGTGAGCGGGAGCATGTGTGATGAGGAGGAGCGAGGCGGCGAGGACGAAGACCGCAACCGCTGAGATAACGCCGTCAGTCCGTGTGAGAAGGGACAGTTGAGTATAGTAGCGTACAATGTGGCTGGATTAAGTGGTAAGATTGTTCAAGTATATAATTTTATTTGTAATTATGATGTTTTTGTACTATTGGAGACGTTTGTTGAAAGAGGAAAGCAATTGTATTTTGAAAACTGTTTTCCAGATTACAATTTATACTGGGAATTCGCAGTTGGAGAATCAAACTGAGGTAGAGCAAAGGGAGGAAAGTTAATAGAAATTAGTAAAAGAATAGAGAGTTTTTGTAAGGTAATCGATGCGCTTGAGAGGAAAGTTATTCACATGAATGCAGGACAACGGGATGAATATTATATAGTTCCAATTTACCTGAGTGGTGGAGGAGACATGGAATGGGAGAGAGAATTCAATACATTATGGGAGTTTATGATAGTGCAAGAGCATAATAGAAATAATATGATTTTAATTGGAGATTTTAACGGTAGAATAGGAAATGGACAGGACATGTCGGAATTAACAGATGTAATAGAATTGGGAAATGCACTGAGTAATAAGCAAGAGTCAAAGGATGAGGTGATTAATATGAAAGGTAAGAAAATATTGGAGTTCTGTGAGGTTTTTAATTTCATCATTATGAATAGAAGGATAAGTGGAGATAGGTGGGGAGACTTTACTTTTATAGGCAGAGGGGCTTCCGTAATAGATCTATGTTGCATGGCTGTCGAATTAGCGCAAATAGTTGGAAAATTTTCTATTGTGCCAGAATTTTTATCTGATCATTTCCCAATTGAAGCTACGCTAATCACGGTTGATACTCTAGAAAGAGAGAGCACAATTTTACCACTCTTACCGAAGTTGAAATGGAAGGAAGCGAGGAAGAATGAATATATATCTAAACTCACCAATGCTTGTAGAGAAATAAATGGTCTTCCCGAGAGTAGTGAAGAGACTTATGAAGTATTAAATAATCTTGTATATAGAGCTGCAAATTATGTGCCCCAACCTGATAGAAAGAGAGAAGGATGGAGAGAAAAGTGGTTCGACAAAGAGTGTGCGGTTATGAGAAAGCGAGTGTTCAGCCTATTGAATGTGTTTAGAAAATCAAATTCGGAGCAGGTGAGAGAAAATTATATGAAGGTAGTAAAGGAATACAAACTGCTATGTAAGAGTAAAAGGCAAGCGTATTACAGCGATATAAAAGAACAATTCAGAAGAGTCAAGGATTCCAGTGATTTGTGGGCTCTGATAAAGAAATTCAAGTGTAGAGAGTTCAAGATTTCGGGAACTGTGAGTGCTGAGGATTGGGTTGAACACTTCAGACGAGTGTTTGGATCAGTTTGCGGGGTAGTCACATATTATGCGGCGAGGAATGTTGAAGATCAAACTCTTGACAAAGACATAGATATGAATGAATTGGAAAGTGCCTTCAAGACAATGCGCAACAATAAGGCTCCAGGTGATAACAGAGTTCCTGCTGAGTTTTACAAGAATGCGTCAAAAAATTACAAAGAGATTATTTTGACTTTTTCCAATGCCATCGTCAGAGGTGGACAGATACCAACAGGGTTTCCACGTTCAATTATATCTCCATTGCATAAAAAAGGTGATACTAATGAAGTGAATAATTATAGAGCCATATCTTTTATAAATGCTGTCGCTAAAGTATTTTCATTTATTTTACTGAGAAGGTTGCAGTTGTGGGAGGAAAGAGAAAAGATTATTAAAGAGAATCAGTGTGGCTTTCGGAGAGGTTATTCGGCTACTGATAATATTTTTGTTCTATTCAATATAGTAATGAAAACGTTGAATAGACCTACAAAGAAGTTGTACTGTTTCTTTTTGGGCTACGATAGTGTGGACAGAGAGGCTTTATTTTTTAAACTGAGTGAATTGGGAGTGTCGACTAAATTTATTGCGATGTTGAGGAGTCTATATAGAAATACGAAGTCTCCTGTATGGCATGGCGTGGAGGGTAACTTAACAGAATACTTTGAAACCAGAAAAGGATTAAAACAGGGATGCGTATTCTCCCCGTTGCTATTCACACTATTTTTGAATGATTTGAGTGATGTTATTGGTGGAGGTATATTATGTTGGGCAGAGGCTGATAAATTCGCTGTTATATTGTGATGACGTGGTATTGTTGTCTGAGAATCCTCGACATCTGCAGTCAATGATAAATAAGTTAAAGGGATATTGCATAAGGTGGAATCTCACAGTGAACATGGCTAAATCCAAGATTGTAGTTTTCAGAAGAGGAGGACGATTGGGAGAAAGAGAGAAGTGGTACTATGGAAATGAAGTTATTGAAACAGTGAATGAGTACAGATACCTGCGAGTTGTTGTTTGGTTTTTTGTTCGTGAAGTTAATAATTATGTTGTTTGTATATTTTATAAGTCCAGCCACATTGACGCATACAAGGTCCCTTAAGAGGGTGAATTTAAGAGTGTGAATTGCTTTTTAAAAGTTGAGTTACAATGTTTAGTTATGATAATTACGAGAAATTAGTTTTACGAGAAATTAGTTAGGTATGAGAAGAAGGAGGAATTGGATAGGAATGATAGGGAGAAATAATTATTGAGTGAATTATGTAATCACAAGAACAATAATAATTATTCAATATTGGTATAATGTATAATAAAGAAATCTATCTACTCGGCTGACGGCCTCGGCTAAGCCTAAAGAACTTTTATTTATGATGAAAAGAATGCTTGTTCAATTTATTTGTGAAATTTAGTTGAGTTTGAATTGAATTGGAGGTATTATTTTCATTTTCTGTAATGTTGAAAGAAGTGCAAATAAAGTTCTGTTCTATTTTATTCAATTATTGTTCTCAAGTTAAAATGATACTTTCTCAGATAAAATTCACTATTCTCAACTACAAGTGATGACTTCTCAAATGCAATTGACTATTCTCATTTACATCTGACGTTTTCTCAAATACTAATGACTATTCTCAATTAATACTTTCTCAAATACAGTTGGAAAAGGTGTACTTCTCAGATAGGGAGGGTTGATAGGATAGGGTATCTTGGATAAGATAAAGAATGAGGAATCAGAGTTGTGTGAGTAGTGAGTCCTTCCAGTTCATATTATTAAATAATCTAATTTGGGTAGCTGAAAGTTTCTCAACAATGCAACATAAAATGGAGTACGGTACTCTATCACTATCAGGAAGCTCATGGTATAGCAGTTCCGGAATCTCTATTTTTTAAATAAATACAAATAGCGAAAACGCAATGTAGACCAGGGGTTCCCAAAAAAATGTTTCTATGTACTCCCTCACCTACAAGCAATAATGTCGAGGACCACATCGGAATTTACAGTTGGGAGGCACTGTGAAACGTGTACTTTCTCGAATCCCAGTACTAATTAGCCTATATCCATACTTGGAATGTTTATTTGAATGTTAAATGATCAGTAGTAGAATTGGTAGGAAAACTGTAAGTGGAATATTGTATTATATATTAAATACCTGTCAGGCAGTTTAGGTTTATTACTTGGCATTTCAAACCCTTGATTCAATCCAGGCCAGAATAGAGTCTGTTTCTCAATTAAAGGATTGGTTCCAAGGAGAGATTGGATATGATAGACTATCATTTCCAATTATGTCATTTGAGAATCATTGATAATGCATTAATTGTCTGGAACCAGGTATAATCTAGTGCCACTTGCGGGTAGGCTGAAGAGCATACCGACGACACTGATTGAGATAACATGAGAAAAATGCTAATGCGCTATTCATTGACCAAACGTAGTGAGGTCTATGTTTCAACTCGATTGGCTTTTGTCTGTCTGTATGTAACGCGATTACGGCCAAACGCGTTGATAGAATCATATGAGATTTGGCAGGAATACTCCTTTTTCAACTGCGTGTCGATGTATACACAAGGTTTTTTAAAATTTTGCATTTTAAGGATAATATGAAAAGAGAAGGAATCCCTCATTACTCCGACATCACTGTATATAATTGACCGAGCGAAGTGAGGTCTAAGATTCATGTCGACGGCTGTGCATTTCTCTTTATGTTTATAAGTTGCGCATTCACAGCGATATACGGCAATATATTTCCATGAAATTTAACAGTTATGTTCCTTTTTAAATTGCGCGTCGACATATATACGAAGTTTTTCAAAATGTTGCATTTCAAAGATAATATAAAAGGAAAAGGTGCCTCCCAAAGATACTCACAAAGATACAGAATATCTCTTGCAGTTAACAGAAGGCTTGATGAACATGGATCTTTGAAAGTTGTTTTTTTTTGCATGCATCCACTCTTTCAAATAGGATACATTATTCTGAATTATTCTGTGAACATAGGTGTAGACTACTTTCTAGGATCATGTAAATGTTAGGGTCAAGCTACTGAGAAGTCATGGTGGGGGGAGTGAACAAGGCCGTCGTGTTTTTCTTAGGCTAGTTTCACACGGCAGAATCCCGTCTCCTGAAGATCATATTTCAGATCATTTCATATTTCGCAGCTCGAAGGCTTTCACAAGGGGATCTCAAATTTCAGACGCGTTTGCTCAGAGTATGACTCATTACTTTTCTCAAAGTATTCGGATTTGGATTCAGCGACCCCAAATTTTTTAAAGCGTAAGTCCCATTTTCGAAAATACCCAAAAACAAGGGAGTTACAGCACTTTTTAATATAGCTTTTACATTATCATAAAGTTATGTTTAGTAAAAATGTACCTACTAAGATAATAATACTTCTGCCTCACAGGTAAAGGTTTTTAGAAGCTTTTAAACACTCTTGAAAAGTTCAAACATGAACATTTTAAAACATTAGGGGCCGGTTTCCGAGCTCGGGATTTAGCTGAGTCCAAGACTTTAAACAGCTGGAGTCAGAAATTTGGTTTTCCAAGACGGGGCGTAGTCGCAGTCATTGTCATAGTCACGTTTGAATTAAATCTCGAAAAACTAGAAAATTGAACACAAAATAAAATAAAGAGAAAATAGTGTAAAGTTTCAGCTATTTTGAATTATTCAGGAATGTCTAATTCCGTCAAGGAAAAACGTTTCCAATTATAGAAATGAGAAAATAAAAACTAAGACTTCTATTATAAAAGCTGACCTTTTGGAAAGCCAATTTTCTGACTATTGCTGTTTAGAGTCTGGGACTTAGCTAAATCCTGAGCTCGGAAACCGGCCCTAAAAGTTCTAGTTTAAAAAAAAAATTCCAGCTTTGAAAGTTTCAAACTTCAAAAGGTTGAATCCAATATGGAATCAGAAATCATCTCCCATTATCACTCAATAAAATACAAGAAAAAGTAACCTTGTACAGTTAACTTCACTGAATTATTTACGTTGTCGGGATTTCAATTTTGTCATACAACAATCTAATTCATTAGGTTGAAATCGTTGAATATTACCATGGATTTCCTGTTGAATCATTGACTTAAAATCTTTGCAACAATCAATAAAATCTATTACACAGTATAAATATGCAGTCAGTGAGTATAGAATGTAACATTCTATACTCACTGCATACAGTAGGCTATAAACATTGTGCTGATCTGAACAGTGAGTATAGAATGTAATTACATTATATTACTCTAACAGCTAACTGGATCTGAATTGATCTATTGTAATAATGGACATAATGAAATAATGTCTTACTATTCCAAGTAAAACGAAACTAATGTTTGTGTTTGTATAAGAGCTGCTGAGTGGATACTGCATACTGAGAAATTCATAAATGATCCAGACCAGCCTGGCGACTTCGATGCTATCGACACCGGAATCTCCTTTTATTTCTATCAATGAATGAATCTGAATTAAAACCATGTATTGTATCAACTATCCTATTATCGTATTGTAATTCGTGAAGCCTGTTTAGTAAAAGCCAGTTACATACACATCGATTTTTTACCGTCCTTATAAAATTCTATTAGATCAAAAGATGATGTTTGACAAGTTGCACTTATTCGAATTCATAAGGATGGCAAAAAACAATCGTACAAAAATCAACGTGCATGTAACTGGCTTTCGAAGACCCATACAATATTGTATTCTATGATCAAATAGAATAGTGAATATCGAAATAAGTGTTGCAGCCAGAACTTGTGTTAAAAACCGGTTTTGTCCCCGCTTTGTAAGTTAAACTAAACACACAATTCCTCCCCGGAATGTGGGTTTGAAGTTTACACACCATTTCTCCCCGCTTTGTGCAGTGGAAGTGTACACACATTTCTCCTCGGTTTGTTCAGTGAAAGTGTACACACATTTCTCCCCTTTTTGTAGGTTTAATGCGTAATTTTTTTTTCAAGTTAACAGAAAAAAAAAGTTACAACTGTATTGAACACATATTAATATACTTTCTAAAACAAAAATTAAGTCTCCAACATGTGTGTAAATGTGTGTAAATCAGCCTCCCCGCAATGTATGTTCATTTCTCACCTCCCCGTATGCTACCTTGTTCCAGTATGTGTGTGTGTGTGTGTGTGTGTGTGTTGTGTGTGTGTGTGTGTGGTGTGTGTGTGTGTTGTGTGGTGTGTGTGTGTGTGTGTGTGTGTGTGTGTGTGTGTGTGTGTGTGTGTTGTGTGGTGTGTGTGTGTGTGTGTGTGTGTGTGTGTGTGGTGTGTGTGTGTGTGTGGTGTTGTGTGTGTGTGTGTGTGTGTGTGTGTGTGTGTGTGGTTGTGTGTGTGTGTGGTGTGGTGTGTGTGTTGTGTGTGTGTGGTGTGTGTGTGTGGTGTGTGTGTGTGGTGTGTGGTGTGTGTGTGTGTGTGTGTGTGTGTGTGTGTGTGTGTGTGTGTGTGTGGTGTGTGTGTGGTGTGTGTGGTGTGTGTGTGTGTGTGTGTGTGTGTGTGTGGTGTGTGTGTGTGTGTGTGTGTGTGTGTGGGTGTGTGTGTGTGTGGTGTGTGTGTGTGTGTGGGTGTGTGGTGTGTGTGGTGTGTTGTGTGTGGTGTGTGTGTGTGTGTGTGTGTGTGTGTGTGGTGTGTGTGTGTGTGTGTGTGTGTGTGTGTGTGTGTGTGTGTGTGAGTATGAGTGTATGTGTGTCTGTGTACACGATATCTCAACTCCCAATCAACGGAATGACTTGAAATTTGGAACTTAAGGTCCTTACAATATCAAATGCAATTCAAGATGGCGGCTAAAATGGCAAAAATGTTGTCAAAAACAGGGTTTTTCGCGATTTTCTCGAAAACGGCTCCAATGTTTTAAATCAAATTTATACCTAAATTAGTCATTGATAAGCTCTATCAACTGCCACAAGTCCCGTATCTGTAAAATTTTCAGGAGCTCCGCCCCATCTATGCAAAGTTTGATTTTAGATTCCAAATTATCAGGCTTCAGATACAATTTAAACAAAAAATTTCAAGTGGAAATGATTGAGCATGAAAATCTCTACAATTAATGTTCAGTAACATTTTCACCTAAGATTGAAAATAAGCTCGAAATTCGAGAAAATTTGATTATTCAATTGCAAACTGTTGATTCTATTAAATCATTCACTATGATGAGATAACAGACCTCGTGTGTTTCCAGCGTTATTGTCCTGTCACCAGCTGGCTCAGATCTTTGAATAGTAGTAGACTTGAGATGCGCGGGAACACTAGCGTCATGTGATCAATTTTCATAACGGCAAGGAAAGTTGTGTGAGTGCGCCACACCAGATTTTTGGAGAAAGCGACCCTATGTGATTTATCAATTGATTATAATGAATTAATTCATCAGCTGTTCAGATTAGGTTTGAAGCGTGAAACTCACGTGCCGCCGCAGAACTCGACAGAGGTGGTGAGGCCTCGACCCGAGTTGGGATCGGCGACCAGCTCGTCGATGGGCACTCCAATGGCGACCACTCGCACCGGGTCCGGGTAGGTCTCGTCGAACATGGCGCGCAGGCCCACTATGGGTTTGGCCCTCGCCAGCGGCACCACATCTGCGAACACATCCTCGTTGCGATCAATCATCTCTCGCGTCTCCTGCTCCACTTTCTGTACCTGTAATACACAATTAATGAAAAAAATCGTTATTAGGCGGAGTTAGGATCAAAATCATATCAATTCAACCATTGAGACCAAGGTCTATAAAAATCGGGTCAACACACTCGAGCTCCTTATGGAGCGGCCATTATGTGGGGGTTTTATGGCGGCACATTTGAAATTACAATCTGCTCATAACAAAATCATGCATTATGTTATTTAAAACAATATTCTGATTCAGATAATATGTGAATTCAAGTTTTCGATTTTTAATAATGAAATTTCAATAATAAATGGTTCAATAAAATTCATTTTTTTATTATTAAAAATTGTTCTCATTCTTGTAACTTGTTATGATTCATAAAGCATTGGGACAAAAGGCTAACCTCAAAAACAGTTTAAAGTTCCCAATCAATTAAATCTAAAAATCAACAATGCAGTTCCTAGTTGGAATCTAATTGATTGGACTTGATTGATTCAGATAGAGTGAGCCTGTATCTGACTTAATCTATAGTTATTAATGTATTGGCTTACTGTATAGCATACGTCATGTTTTATGTTTTCATTTATTTTATATTCTGACGATACACTATTTGATACAATGAACTTGTACAACAATGTGTAAATGAAGGATTTTATTGATTGATTGACTTGAGACTGACCTGATCGATGGAGAGCGCACTGCGATTGGCAAAGTCGAACCGGAGGCGATCGGGCGCCACCAGCGACCCGCGCTGGTTGCAGTCGGGCCCGAGCACAGTGCGCAGTGTGTGGTTGAGCGCATGCGTCGCCGTGTGGTTGGACATGATCAGCCGACGTCGCTGCTCGTCTATGCGTAGCGACACTTTGTCGCCCACGCACAAGTCTCCGCTGTACTCTTCATCAGCGGCTGTCGTGCGACCCACGTGCAGTATAAAGCCGGCGCGCACCTCTACGCTGTTCACACGCATCTCTACCTGCACAAAGCAACGTTCACATCCACTAAACCGAAATCACAATTCAATTAATGACGTAATTAATAAATCAGTAACATAGTAACTAAGTAACATAGTTGTACCTTTGCTTTCAACTTGAGTTGACCAGTTGCCAGTATGTCTTGTAGGAAATTAGCTTTTGATGATAGTAGTTGTTTACAACAGATGAATACCATTGTCGATACGTCAACCCAAAGAGCCATAATAAATTAGCCTTTTTCACACAGATATCTCGCCGACACGATTAAATTTACTGTTCTACTGTTCACAGAACATTTATGCTATTAACTACCACAGAAATTGGAATGTTGTAAACCACCCCTCCAAATGCAAATATTGACTAAATGGTGAACGTTCAAGATCGCCATAAAATAAGTTGATTCACCTTATTAATAATTAGGCTACAACAAAGAAATGTTAATTTATTTAATTCGATATAATATCGAATTAATATCGATGGATATCCTTATCCATGACATTATAAATAATAGTTATTAAATGAAGATTTAATTTATGATCACATGCATAGGTACAGTAGGTGAGGCAAAAACACCGGCAAAATGAAGATTCCTTGTGCGCCAGTGTGAGTCGTAAATCAGCTTAATCAGGGATTTACAGTAATATAATTATAAACTTGAATTTAGTGTATGAAGTGTTCAAAAATGTAATTTATAATATGATGATAAAAATAAATAAAAACAAACAATATTAGGTTGATTGAGCATTACATAATTTATTATGAAATACTAGTTAATGAATTATTGTAAAAATTGAGTCATTTGATGATTTTACGTGCATGAATATTTCAACTTACAGAGCCGCCACCTATGGGAAAGATAAAGCCCTGATCGTACTGTTGGCCACCCTGCTCCGCATAGAAATTGGTGCAATCAAGCAGCAGGCCACAGTCGGTGTCTGGTCCCACACTCGACACAAACTGCTTCTCCACGCGAATCGCCTTCACAATCGCCTCACAACCTTCAAACTCTATTGGAAAAATAACAAAGTTCATTAATTAGCAAAAATTAGCTCTCTTATACTAATAATAATCTAATAACAATCTTTGGGAAAAATAACAAAGTTCATTATTTAGCAAAAATTAGCTCTCTTTTACTAGTAATAACTATTAATAATCTATCAGAAAAAGAACTGATTCCATAATTGGCGGAAAAATTGGCTTTCTTTTTCTTATACATGTAAAATTTTTTCTATGCATATAAGTTATATAGCGAATCACTTATTAGCTCAGCACTCTGCATTCTATTATTGTTGATACAGTATAGTTGTAGTGGAAGGTAACTTTGTAATTAGTAGTCAGTTCCGAGCTAGCGCACATAGCGAAGACCTCTATCGCAATATATAAAATTATTGTAATTATGTGGTTATCAAATAAATTCATTTTCTAAAAAGACTATTTGATTAATCGCAATCCTAACTTATATGTACCGGCACGGATAATAGAACAAAAATAATTTGATAGTTGGAAGTTTCGTTTCATAAAAATTTAGATATCTCGTAAAAAAGGAACAACTAATAGTGTATCTGTAAACAACAGACAAAGATATAAAAACGTGTATGTGATAAGATACAGCTTATTCAGTATAAAATAGACAGCCAACTGTTTCTAATTGGGAAGACTTGTGCATTTTATTGACAAGAAATCATTAAGGAATTTACAATAGATTTGAACTTTGGTGGCTCAGAAATGTAGTAATCATCAGAACAATAGCATGAATCGCTCCGGAGCACTGCTAACCGGAGATTGTCAGTTTGGTGTGAGGCTAAGCATGTCTGACTAGCAATAAGAAGGTGCCGGGTTCGAATCCTGGGCTGGCAAATAATTTTTTTGGATAGTAGCTTTTATTAATAGTACATGACCAGACTCGTTATGGAAATTGAACAACCTAGGAGACGCCCTGGTACCGCCAACAACCTGGATGGGTACCATCTCTAAGGATTTGAGGACGACGGATTGTTGTATCTATTATAATTCCAAAGACTAAGTTTAGTGAATCAGTGATAATAATTTAGGTTGATAATATATATGTTATTGTAATAATATGACTTATCTGTAATGACCTAGCCTAATGTACTTAATGTATTTTTTTTGGCTGAAATAAATCATTGAATCATTGAGCCTGAATTAATTCAACAACGCTTAGAATGGCGGAAAAGGATTAGGAAGGCCGGCCCCCCCAAAAAATGGGACATAGTCTCCGGAGAAGAAGAAGTAGCTTTTAATAAATTTCCTCCTAGCTAATCACCATGTTGTCAATATTTGCAGTACCAGTCTTCGGGCAAGGATAGTGTATAGCAGGTTGCCTCGATCGCGTTTACATACGCGCATGAGATAGCATAAGCCTACGTCAAACTCCGACCTCTCGGCCGGCAAACGCCGGCTTCCCATAAGAATTACATACAAAACACCGCGTCAAATATCAATTCCTCACATAAAAACCACTGTATTGATAAAAATATGAATATGCGATTCAATTCAGAAAGAAACAAGCTTCACATCAATGTGTATTTTGAAAACATTAATTCATTTCGAAAAGTGTAGAAAGTCCTTGAATCTATCACTATATTCAATCGGTAAAACCGATTCATATTTGTGAAATGGCTGGTAACTTATTTGTTTTGGACTTATTTTAAACAATAATATGACAAAATGAAGCGAACATATTTAATTTTATGCTGGTCGTCCAATAATATTTAAAAATGATTGTTTCTCATTTGACAATCGTTTGTAAAAATTGATAGTATCGTCGCCCGGAATGCTATAATAGTTGCAAGCATTTGTATTAATGTCTATTTGTTTAAGACTTTATTAATTTACAAATACCTAGAACCAATTTAGCGAATTCATGGAACTGTTCACCATAGTTACAATTTATTTTTAGAACGTTGAACTGTCTGGTTACTAATAATTATTTCAGTTGTCTACTGAAAGCGTAGTGCCAACACGTTGCTCTTGTATTGTGTTTTTGTTTCTGCTCAGTGCAGTATTATTATTATTGACGATTATAAGTATATTTTATTGATTATTTTCATGGGACACAAATTTATAAAGGAAATACCATATATTATTCACGGTAGTATTATATTTTTTATTTCAATGTGTCCATGGGATACTTATGAATGCAAAAAATACTTGTGTAAAGCAAGAATAGATCTTAATTATAATTTAAGTTCAACAAATTATAACTTCAAATAATATAACATTAATTATTCATGAAATTATTCAACTACCTTACAGTACAGTAGTGTAATGCGCTTTATTTTTTGATAAAATAACAGCATTAAAGTCATTAAAAGTCGTGATTATCTATTTTTTTATCATAATTAGGATAAATAAAAATCTTAATAATGTTTAAATGATATTAATATATTCTTAGGGCTTATCTAGACTGTTTATTTTTGTGATAAAGCTAGGCAACCGTTGATGGATTCACATTGCTATGTTTCAGGAGTTGTTGATAAAATAACGTTAATATCCTGAAATTCCTAAAGAAGCTGTTAGTACTTTCCACAGACCTTCATAAGGATAAAATTTCTAAATGAGAATAGAATCTGTTCAAGAGAAAGAACTAAAACGATGCAGAAGAAACTAATAGAGAGTACAAAAACGTATTTGAAATGGTATTATCAAATCAAATCGTGTGTTCAAACGATTTGTTTTAGACGCGCCAGTAACATTTATAGGATTTTTACTGAAAATTAGTTTTGATATTGTTTCAAAGGGGATAAAATGATGAACATTTTGATGTCAATCACTTCTATGTAAAGTTGATGGTTGATGTAAAGCCGGGCCGAGAGGTCGCAGCATGACGTCACACCATAGCTGCCATGGTGTGACCATAGCAGGCTGCGTTCTCCACGCGTCTTATGTGATCAAGGCAACCTACTATATACTATTCTTGGTCTTCGGGGTGGTTGACAGCATTTAATTTTGATTAATAATAATTCGTTTAATAATAATTAATAGCATGAATGATGATTATGCTTTACGTGTAGGTATCCAAAAAATCAAGAGATGCGAATAACAAAAGATAGCAGTGACATATTGATGTTAGCTAAGTTGTGTGATTCTTATATTCTTATGATGGCTAAACTCAATATTTTTTACCACTTCCAGAATTGAATAAAATTCAGAAAATTTATCTATTGAGAATATTTATAAAATAGAATTATAGTACCCTTTAAAATAAATAAAATAATAGATTAAGAACACAAAACCTTAAAATGGTTCTCAGAGAATCTGACGATGGTGTGAACACTGAAACTATAGTGAGGTCCACGTTATAATGGCAGTGTACAATTGGCATTACTGTTGCTGTCCTTTTCTATCATACAACAAAAGAGATAGCGCTATCTCTCTCTAGCTTTGCAATGTTGTCAGTTTGCCAGAATATTTTATTTTTAATTTTGACAGTGACTGTACAAAAGTAGACTAAGAAATTCTCAGCCGACATTTTTTTCTTCATTCTATCAAAATACTTTGGTACACAAGTCGTATAATTGATTTATAATGTATCTTTGAAACAATGAATTACTTTTAGACATTACCGTATGAGAAACAAAAATTAAAATATCTGAAATGACATTTTAAAAGTTGATAACTAACCATCCAAGACTTTTTATCCATGCTTCAGTTAGCCTACACGTTTAGGTTAGACCTACTCGTACCGGTATAAATAATAATTGAAAGGTTATTTCAGAATTATTTCCAATGAAATTACTTTTTTTAAAAAGGATTTCTATTTTTATATACTTTTTGAAAGAAATTGGAATAGAATACCTACCAAATAACTTAATTTCTGTTGTTTTGAAATTCAGATTGGTGTTTCACAGCTTTTTAAATTAGCCGCCGTATCAGGTTTGTATAAAAATAAAAATCTTATCTCAGTTATGGAAGCAAATTTTTGAATCAAATTATGAAAAAATATATTTTCTTAATTAATTTTACATTAATTGATTATTTTATTAAGAAAATGATAATTATTATTAGATCAAATTTAATGGTATGAATTGAGTAACAGCTGTGTACAGTCAGTGGCAAAATGGAGAGACTTGGCACCGTTTTTCTCCTATCTTTCTTCACTGCCATTATAACGTGAACCTCACTATAGTTGTTATAATTTGTATTCTTAATCTAATATTTCATTAATTTCAAAGGGTACTATAATTCTATTTTATAAATAAAAGAAAGTAGCACTGAATTCATACATTTCAAGAAGATTGAGAATAATTACCGTAAGGAGCGAATCCATCTTGTGGCTTTGCCTTGTAGTTGTACTTGGGCGAGTCGTCAGTGGGAGCAATGCCCTTGGCCTGTAGCTCGTCAATGGAGTGCACATCCAGGCTCACTCCGCTCGCCGCCCCTGCACTCTTACCCTGACTCAGCGCCTAGGTAATTGAAACAAAATTAAAACATGTTATAATTCATTCATACAAAACTCTTATCAATAAACACTTTGTTCGATGTTAAGAGTGGTAGAGTGGACATTACTGTCCAAACTTCGTCACATCAACAAATAATTCTATTCTATTTTAATAATAAAATGTTTCGGAGAGAGAAAACTAGCTCAATCCTCTCCCGAGTATTCATAAAAAAGTTATTGATCAAAATAAGATAGCACATCACGAGAATTTTAAAGTCCAAAAATGTTTACACTAAACAGTGAATTTTAAATTAGAAGTTAAAATTGAAAATAAGTATAGAATAATGCAATAGTAAAGTAAATTCGTATGGCTTTTGTTGGTGGGGAGTCCCTTGCGGGAAGGTTCCACCGCCTGAATATATAATTTAAGCCGTCAATGGGCCTTACGACTGTCATACTTCAGCCGGGACCGACAGTTTAACGTGCTAACATGTGATAACACGGGAGTGAATAGAATAATGCAATGAACTCGATTAATGACTTACTTGGATATTTGTTGAATCTTTATTCGGGACATCTAAATTAAAAACAGTACAATATTGAATCAACTTCAATAATTTGAATCCTGGAGAACTCACTAAGAGTCTACATTGATATAATACCACATTACCATGTTGGATGATAATATATTCTATAATATTATATGAGTCAGATTAAAAACGTATTATTTTTAGTTTAAGAGTATATGTGTTGATTGGAATCT
Source organism: Nilaparvata lugens (assembly GCF_014356525.2). Lineage (NCBI taxonomy): Eukaryota > Metazoa > Arthropoda > Insecta > Hemiptera > Delphacidae > Nilaparvata > Nilaparvata lugens. The sequence goes on along the minus strand of NC_052506.1, from coordinate 90,181,560 downwards.
TAGTGTGTATTTTTTACTTATCTATTAAGCCTATTTATAAATCATAAATTGTATTCATCTATTGTGTTGTTTTCAATTTGAAAAAATATTCCATCAAGTTTCAAAACTATAATATGAAACTTTAAGACATATTTTACAAAAAAATCGATTTTATTCATTTATTAATCTAGATCAAACTTAATGAAGGTTGAACTAACCAAAGCATGCAGCCGAGCCTGCTCGTATCCCTGCATGTCAACTTGACAGCCTTTCTCTTCCATCATCAACTGTGTCAGATCCAGTGGAAACCCATAAGTATCGTACAATCGCCACGCCACATCACCTACACAATTTTATAAACATCCTTATTATAATTTCTCATCCTTTCTAACCTACTCTAGAGCATGATACGCCATAGTGGAGTAGGTCAATTTCCACATAGAAAACACTAAACATGTATAGGACACATTATGAGAGATTTTTGTAACTAACTATTGTATGTAACTGTAATGTATCTGATATTTTCTGTAATTGATGTAGTAGTTTTAGTTTTTTTGAAAATAAACATTTATTTATTCATTTTATTTTTTATTTATAATATTAATTTACAAAGAAATAACTATCAATACTTCGTGTAATATGCCTACACAAAAAGTAATAAAATATAAGGGAAAAATTAATATGTTTTGTAAAAGGAACTAAACTTTCATCCCAATGAAATTAATCAGAGAAAGTTCTATTTGCTCATAAATAGTTCTGAACTGGCAAGAAAGTATCGTAAGTCATTCAAAATTGAGACATAGCAATCACACTCTCATGTAAAGTATGAATGAAGTATGAACTAGTTCGCAAATATACATTGAGTAATAATATTCCACTTGAGGATTATAGAATCAAAATGAAACAAGAAGTTATTCTACTTTAATCAATTTACTCATCCATCTTATTCTATCTCGTACATAAACTAACTTGAGATAAATTAAAAACTACAGTGTTCCAAGCCAAAATTTCTCCTTTTACAGATTTTCAAAATTTGACTAACGTGCTGCATGGCACTAATAATAAATTTCACAATGACTTCTTGATACTGTGTTGATGCATTTGTATCAATATATTCAGTAGAAGAATCCTTCGAAACAGACGAATACTTACCGGGAAGAACCTTAGCATCACCCATCTTGGCCAATGTCTGATTCAACAAGTTTCTACCGTTACTCAGAGTTTTCAAGAATTGCTGTTCTTCTTCATTGATTATATCAATTATTCGTTGCGGATCTTTCGCTATCTGCAAAAAAAGAAAAGAACAAATTAATACGTCATCCAGACAATGCATGTTATTAAGTGTTTATGTATTGGAAAAACATGTACTGAATCACATTCACCTTTAACGTTAAAAAAGAAATGAAATGTAAGTTAATCATAAAAAAATAGAGAATGGAATGCAGAAATTTGTAAATAAAACATTAGCATAATAAATATAAATTACTAGTTGGAAATAGTTATTCATGTATTAAGAGCGTAAAACGCGACTTTATCGCTCGAGTCAAAACAGTTACCACGCGACGTGTAGCGGAGCGTGGTAATTTTGACGAGAGCGATAAAGAAGATTTCCGCTCGAATTACATACAAATTTTTTCTACAACTGCAGTAGGCTTATTGGATTCCAATATTATAAACAGTTTTTTTTTAATAATTTATCCAATAATTTTGATAAATCAATGTAATAATAATAAAATGATATAATTTAATTATTCTATCTAATCATAATAATTTATTTTATAATGATTTATTATTAGAATAAGATAAAACAATCAGTATCATCTGCAAAAAAAATTTGTAGGACCGTGATTTGAACCTGGCACCTTCAGCGTGAGACGCTCTATGAGCGTGACTTTGACACTATGACTGTTGGAAATGGGGCAAAAAAAGTAGGCACATGAACTTATTGGAATTGCATTTTTCTAAAATGTAGCCTACTGCACATGCACTGGGGTTAGCGAGCGTAAAGAGAACAGCTGGCGAGCATTAAGTAGATTATCGCTCGCTCCTCACAAAACTGTTTTACGATGAGTTTTCAGTTCGTAAAGAAGAACTTTACGAGCGGTTGTAGAAAATAGTTATTTGTATATCTAGAGTGAAATGTACTGTTTTTTCTCCCTGAAGGAAAAATTTGAAGCCCAAGACGAAGCCAAGGGCAACAATTTTCCTAAGGGAGAAAATACTTTTTCACTCGTGATATACACATTTTCCTTCCACCTACATTTTTATAAAAACTGCAAATAAAATCATTTTTAAAACCTTACGTGACCAAACAATGTGTTAGAACATTACTAAAAAGTAAACAGCTGGGCTGGCTTGTAATTACAGTTCTCCGCCGACAGCGCTATGCGCTATTTGTCGGCAAAAGTTGTAACAACAATGGCTGCCACAACTACAACTATGATGAAGTTTCAAATTTGATTAGTTAATGAGGAATATTATTTGTTGGCTCGTATTTTGAATAGCATGGAATGAACAATTTTTTAATACATTTTTTTGGTATAGTGATAATAAAGTTTGTAATAATTTTAGCATACAAACATAAAAATTTCATATAGTGATCAAATGTCTGGTTGAGGTATTTAATTTAGTTGGTTCAATTGGTTTGGAATTGGACTTACTCAGTTCTGTATCTTATTCTATAAATGTATTGAAAGACACATGCAGTCTGAGTGTCTTATTGGACGTGTACAGAGGATGTTTTGAGAGCTTAGTCAAATATGGGATAGTATTTTGGGGTGCTTCGTCTCAATCACACAGAGTTTTTAAAGCTCAGAAAAATATAATCAGACGAGTTTTCAATTTGAGATGGAGACACACATGTAGGGACATTTTCAAAAACAAAAAATTCTCACTGTTCCCTCAATTTATATTTATGCGACTCTCATGTTAGCTTTCAAAAACCTAAATAGCTTGCACAAAAGGAATGAAACTGTAAGAGAAACTAGAACTCAAAATTTATTATTTTACCCAATGCACGCACATAACATCTAAATTTGAAAAGGGAGCACTATACAGAGCAATTAAGTTTTTCAACCATCTCCCAAACGAAATCAGAATCATAGATTCAAAATTAAAATTCAAGGAAAAAGTTTTGACCTGTTTGACACATGAAGCATTTTATTGAGTCCGAGAGTTTCTGGATGACCATTGACCATTGACAGCTTCTCTTCCTGAGATCCAACCCATTAATACAAGGTAGTTGATTCAATGTTAGTTGTATTCAAGGAGAAGCCCTACCTAAGTTCTTAATAATTAACTTATTCAAGGCCTCCAGTGTGTGTTTTTAGTTTTAGTTCTAGAATTTTTACTTTTATTTGTGATAATTCATTTATGGAATGTAATTGAATATATTGATTCTAATTTGTATATTGACAAAGCAGAAATTCTCTACATACTGTGAATGTTATGTAAGGATATGAAATTGCTAATAAAGAATTTGATTTGACTACTCTATATGCTTCCTCATCTGAGCTTTGACCTTCTAACCTATTTAAAATGTAAGTTTTTAAAGTACAGATGCTTCCCATGAAACCAGGCTGGGCATTAAGTTTTTCTGTAGCATAGCGGACAGCTCTTCTCAGAATTCTTCTTAGGACATATCTGAAAATTGAATTGAATTGATTTATTGCCGCGGAATGAATATTTAGTATAATGAAGACAAATTACACGAGAACGGATCAACTATGAAAAAATATAATGTAGTTTGAAAGAAATAAGAAAAGGAAATAAACTATTGAGCATTGGTTGTAAGAAATGTGAAAGGCGACCCTTCATTTTATTGAGAACAACATGAACAGAAATTATTATTTTCCAAAATTTGAATTGGAAGCTAATCTTCATTTATTGACACTAATTAATTACAAATCAACAGGCATTTGCCAAAACTGTTTCTATCAATTTAACTTTCCAACATCACAAATAATATCCAGTTATCCAGTACTTGTGACTTTCTACTGAGACTGAATTTATTGTGATAAAAACGACAAAGAAAATCATGTACATAGAGACAATAGTTTCATCCTCTACTAGACCTGACCATTGGTGGCGGGTACTGATACTTAATTCTAGAGATCCTTGGTTCAAACACGCTTATCACCAAACGTTTTTGACAAGGTCACTCTCGTCTTATCGGATAGGCACGTTTAACTGTCGGTCTCGGCTGAAATATGACAGTCGTAAGGCCCATTGACAGCTGAAATGATATACTCAGACGAGGTGGAACTTACGTCAGGGCCTACCCACCAATAAAAGCCATACAAATATTATAATTATTATATTAAATTCTGTTTTTTTTTTTTTTAATTCGAGTCACTTAGTTGAACTATTATTTTTGCTTATAGTTTTCAATTTTTTATTTTTTTAGTAACTAGATTTCATATTGTATCTAGTGTCAATAAAGTAAAGTATACTTTTCTTATCGATTGTCAGAAGACTCCTCCACACACAGACTTATCGTCCAAGCATGGAGTTATTCATTTACTTTTTACTTGTTGTTCATATTAATGTTACAATCTAATATATTGCGTTCACTTTGTTTGTAATGTATAAAGTTTTTGAATAAATTGAATTGAATTGTTGTCCCTGTGAGAAAGAGCGCTGCTATTGGCACTGTGTGATGGCTTGTTGCCACTATTAGCAGCTATAAATAATGGGACATTGAGGCCCATTTACGGCTAAAACGTAAGATATCACCAATGAAATCCATATGACTATTATTATTAGTGGATGTCACTATTGTACCTGTGTAGCGAGGTCTATTATTTAGAGGAATATTATTATTAGTGGACGCCATTATTGTACCTGTGTAGCGAGGGCTCAACTAAGACCTGCTCACAATGATCCAATTGATTAACAGATTTAGTTTTTCAAATAAAACGTTAAGCTTACCCTCGTCCAGTGTTGTCGGGTATGCCACCGTCAGCCAGTGCAATGGTGAGTGTGCGAGCGTGGTCGGCCAACACTCGATAGGCCATGTCCATGCCATCCACGTCTTCGGCGCCCACTTTGCCACTGTACTCACGTGCTCCTGTGCCCTAAAACAACCAAAACAAACATTCGAATCTTTGGTGCATACGAATCGCCGGAACATTATCCATTCTTAATCAATTTTCAAGTCCTGGTTGCACAAAGATCTGTTAAATTTTAATGGTGATTGAATTCCATGGATAATAATATCGAGTAGCCTGGCTGATTCAGATCTGGCGTCAAAGCTTGATTCAGGTCACACCTGATCAATTTCAGGGCCTCTGACATGACCTAAGAACTGTTTTTGGGCAGCCGGTACCATGAAAATCAATCAGAGGAGTAAGCTATTCTTTTCAATGAAACCTTCTCTGATTAGTTCTCGTATCATTTAATCCCTGTTGAAATTCAACAGATATTTGTGCAACCGTGCGTGCAACATTAGCGTGTTTACAAATTTGAAGCCATCTCATGATATTAAGCGATAATAATTCGTACTAGAACTATTTGGTGCCTTTCATTCTATTAAGCCCCGCACACACACATTGATTTTTGTGCGTACGGTATTTTTCTATCCTTATGAATTCTATCAGATTAAATAAAACTTGACAAACATCATCTGTTTAATCTAGTAAAATGTATAGGGACGGCAAAAAACGTACGAACAAGAATAGATGTGTTTGTAGCTAGCCTTACGAGTACAAACATTTCTCGTATAAGTTTCAGGAGTCAGTTATGGAATGAGGATATAACTCCTCAAGCAGTTCTGTTTTTGATATAGGTTCCGTTCCGGAGGGGGTCGATAATACTCAGAAGGGGGGGTTAACCCCGGGAAAACTTTTTAAATTTGACTCAAGTAACTATTTTCAAGCTATTTGGTGACAGGAAAAAAATCAGGAGAATATTACATAATATTTTGTTCTTTTTTCATTCTTTGTAGTAAGAGATACCGGTACGGCGTACAAAAACAACACATCATATTTCATAGTAGAAGTCCTTTAAATTATTTAATTTTACTGCCTGTATGGATACAGTATCCCTATATATTTATCACATGATGAATGGTCTCATGGGCATGGTATAAAAAGGGAATTATCGTCATTATTCTCAAAATATTACTAAATTACAACGTTTTAGTTGAGATCTACATTGAATAGGATTCACCAGTATAAAAATGAAATATAGTAATTTAGTGGAAGATATTAGTTGACTTAGACCTGTTGAATAGCAGCGAAGAGAGGCAGAAACAGGTCGGTGTCATAGTTGGAGCGTTTGCCCTGGATGACAGACACGAGGCGTTCAAGTCCAAGGCCGCAGTCTATATGCTTCTTCGGCAGCAGCTTCAGGCTGGAATCCGCTTCTCTATTGAAAATAAATAACATATGATAGAAATGTGTGTAGCTATGAATGTACAGTAGAGCATCGGCTGTTCGGACTAATTGGTCCGGACACTGTCATGTGTCCGGATAACTGATAATCCGGATTTCACCCTAGCTCTCAAGTGTAGTCCTAATTGAAAATTTGAATTCTGACCTACATTACTAGTTTATCTTTCATTCACGTAGTTGACACTATGTTGTGTAATTCAATAAGGTACACAGTAACGCATAATTTTGTTGGAACTTTATTCCAATATAAACTTACAAACTATTAATTATGAATTTAGATGAATTAATCCATATAATTTAGGTATTCCATGACAGCTATCAGGCTACTCATGTACTCCAAAACAATAACTGATATGTGTTTTCTCAGTTAAGTCTAGAACTTTAATTTAAATCCAACCCTGGTCGAGGGTTTAAAATCACGCTGTTATAAGTTCTGGACTTGACGATTTTTTTATCCTTTGACTCGGAAAGAGATAAGAATCTAATTCAAGTCCTAGACTTATAAGTCCTTTACTCAGAAAGCAAAATTATAAACTTCAGAATTTAATGTGATCTCTAAACTCCAGGGTCTTGTTAAGTCCACGACTACGTTAACGCCCTGACTCGGAAAGCCAATTTTCTGACTTTGAAGCCGGTTAAAGTCTAGAACTTGACTAAACCCCGAGCTCGGAAACCGGTCCTTAGTTTGTATTTTTTAATGCTATGCCCCTGAAAACAGTGATAGCGCCCACCTGTTGAACTGTATGAAGACGAGGTTCCATATTTCGAGGACGTCGGGGTCGTCCTGGTTGACGAGAGAGGCAGCGTTGCGGCCGCCCACGCGGTCGTAGTGGATCTCCGAGCAGGGGCCACACGGCCCCGTCTCACCCATCTCCCAGAAGTTGTCCTTCATGTTGCCCGGCAGGATGTGCGATTCGGCAACACTGCAACGACACAATCATTAGCGATAATACTGTATTAAGTATGCAATACTGTGATCAAATGGGCCATTGAATTTACAGGTTTAAAAAGTGTCCAGGAAACCGGGCCAAAATTACTTCAAAATAATCAAAATAGTCCTAAGAATCGAAGCACTAAAGAGGAATATCAACAGAAAGAGAATGCTATTCATCAACAGAGTTTTACAGTAGGAAAATTGAGTAAATGGCATGGTTCAAGAAGTCTCTAGATTATTCTTTGAATAGGTAAGGATTCATTTAGGATAATCTTCATCTCAAATAGAATACTAATCATGAATCTTCCAAATAATATGGAAGAATATTTGTGTTTTCTGCTTCGTTTTGTTTGTATCATATAAGAATCAATGAATTGAATTGGAATTTCAAATACTGATATCCAGTAAATAATGATAAATGTAATTGAATGTAATACTATATCAGCTTTGTTTTGTTTGTCATATGAGAATCAATAAATTGAATTGAAATTTCAAATACTGATAATTAGTTTATTGGGATGATGTTATTGGATTGAATTCAACTGAAATTTCAAATATGATATGATGATGTTATTGAATCTATTTTGAAAATTATACTGTATCAGGTTCGTTTTGTTTGTATTATCAATGAATCAAAGAATTGAATTGAAATTTCAAATACTGATATCTAGTATAGTACGATGATCTCACTGAATGTATTTTGTATGAGATACTTTATTAGCTTCGTTTTGTTTGTATCATAAGAGAACCAAGGAATTGGAATGAAATTTAAAATACTGATATCCAGTACAGTACGATGATGTTATTACATGTATTTTGAATGTGATACTATATCAGATTCGTTTTGTTTGTATCATATGAGAATCAATGAATTAAATTGAAAATTCAAGTACTGCTATCCAGTACAGTATGATGATGTCAGATTATTCATCCATCTTCAATGATGTACTTCAATCTAATCTTCACTTAAGATTGCTCAAGTATAAGCCATTTACTCATTAAAAGAGTTTGATAGATTTCATTAAAATTCCCAAGAATGGATTCAAATTATAACTGTAATTATGAATGTGTTATAACTGGGGACATATAACAGAAGAAGAAAAGGTCGACCAAGAAATAGATGGACGGATGATGTGGAACGCGATCTAAGGACGCTTGGAGTTCGTAACTGGAGGAGGATCGAGACAGTTGGAGAGGCTTTGTGAGGGAGGCCAAGAGTTGTAAAGACCTGTAGAGCTGAGGAGTAAGTAAGTATAACTGAAGACAACTATAAATTATTGATAAATCTATTTATTTACTTTTGAATTTATTCATTCGATTTTGACTGATGTTTTTCTAGTTATTAACGTTTTTCAAGTACATCTAAAACTGAGTATATCTGGAAAACTAAGGTCAATATGAGAAAATTTTACTAGTGATTCAAGTTGCAAATTTTATGTAGAATCTATGGTCTTCGGCTGTTACACCCAATGATACAATGTAAATACAATGATAAATATGAACAAAAAATACATACACCAAAAATGGTAAGCTTGTGTCCTGATGAATTTGATGGTTTATAATTTAGAAAAGTAATCTAATAATGTGATATAAATCATTTCAAATGAATGAACAGTTAGAATAATAAAAAAGAATAGGCCAACAGATAAATGGATGAATTATTAACTGGTCAAACTATTTCTCACCCCAATTCGAGCCAAATTTGCTTGGCCTCCAGATCAGGTTGGAGGCCGGCCTTTTCGCTGCCCCCGAAGTAGGTGACATAGAGTCGATCGGCGGGCAGTTTGTAGACTGCGGTGAGCAACTCCCAGGCCCACGTGCAGATCTCGCGCTTGAAGTAGTCGCCGAACGACCAGTTGCCCAGCATCTCAAAGAACGTGTGGTGATAGACATCCTTGCCGACATCGTCAAGGTCGTTGTGTTTGCCGCCTGCGCGGATGCACTTCTGTGTGTTCGCCGCGCGCACCATCTTGCCCATCTCGCTGCTCGGGTCCACTGTGCCCAGGAATATCGGCTTGAACTGGAACCAATTAATGAACTGAGTGAATACATGCATCAAGTATTGAACCAAGTGAATACATACATTGACTACTTCATAAATTAATTTCTCACTCATTTAAAAGATAGTGATAATATACTAAATTTATTAAAGTAAAGATGAAGTAAAATACAGTGAGATCCACCAAGGAGTGAGAGCTATTCATAGTGGGTGAGATTGAAAGCAGAAGACTATGATTGTAGTCCAGTCAATATAGACATAAAAAGGGGGTGTGCTTGCAATTTATATTGTAGTTCTGATTTCTTAGTGTATTATTTGGGTACATAAGAGAAGTCCAGAACCAATTTCTTCATGCAAAATTTCCTTGTGCTAGATACAGGATGGCCCAAAAAACTCGTATTTTCCAGTTTTCAGCTATTTCTGCCAAATCTCGTAATCGGACAGAAACATTTGCCAAACTGGTAGAAGTTTCAAAAGTAGAATTAAAGAACACATCAGAGATTGGAATAAACAAAATGGGGAATCTAACTTTGCAGAACATTTGATAACAAATAATCAAAAGTTCACAGATAAGGAGAATGTTGAGTTTTTGCATGTTAATAACAAAGGCAGATCTTTGAATATTCTAGAGGCTTTAGAAATAACAAGAGTAATTAAGGAAAATTCCCAGTATAGTTTAAATGACCAGATTCATTTCAACCAATACAACACTACGAATTTAGTTTTATCTTAAAATTGTAAGCATACATTATTCAATAGTTTTTCCATTTAATATTTCTGTTTTATTATCTTTCACACTTGTTTTCTTGGTTCTTATTTTGTACTGAAAGTAAATTTTGTTATCATGGCGATTCTGTTGCTTAAGCCGCCATTTTGTCACACCGTTGAGTAGGAGGAGACTGTCTAGCTGGGTCAATGACAGGCGTTCATGCCCTTGACCAATAGCAGTACTCGCCTACTAGTATAAATTCTGCTGCTCTTGTATTTAGTTTTAGTTCATCAGAGATTGACAATGGTGTAATAACCGAAACCGGTCTTTCAAAGTATCAATAAATCTGTGTTTTTTTGAGAATTTCTTAGTCTCTTTCAGTACATATCCCTTTATGTTTTGGTAGAGAGTTAGTGGGGAGGATATTTTTAATATTCTTCCCAAAGAATGGACATTGATATGTCCAAAGCTCCGCCAATTTATGTAGATGCATAACAATATGATTATTATCTATAGTTATTATATTACAAATTGCTTTTTCATATCATATACAGTTCAATAGTTATTTTCTTAGTCTATATTATGTAAATTCATCTATAATTTTGCTGTATTGTAAGCTATTGTATATAAGTGTATAAGCCAGTATATATTGTAATCTACATAAATAAAGTACTCAATCAATCAATCAATCAATCAATCAGTCAGCATTTTTGTGATCTACAATCTGAGATCAGGCAGAGCGCTCTATCTCATACAGATTTCCAGGTACACCTGACAACAATGCTCCTTGTATTGTGAAAAACACCTAATTATCAGCTTCAACCATCATCACCAACTACATTGTCCTCAAATTGATATTTCGAACAATGACATAAGTTCATGAGATTATGTTCTATGAGAATCACCCGTTAGATGCACTTCAGTTGTACCTGGATATCTATATGAGATGGAGCGATCTACCTGATCTCAGATAGTAGATCACAAAAATACGTTCAGATGGATTTTGAATTATACATCGTAAGATATTGTTGATCAAAAACTAAAATTCATCAAAATTTTTTTTTTCTTCAAATTTCACTCATGTTTGTAATCATTGGATATAGAGAGTTCCGAATGATCTCATTCTATTCAGAATTTTATAATCTAAAAAAAGGCAAGAGCAAATGTTTCTGTCCGATTACGAAATTTAGTAGAAATGGCTGAAAACTGGAAAATGAGCCGAAAATACGAGGTTTTTGGGCCACTGTTTTTATCTAGCACAAGTAAATTTTGCATGAAGAAATTGGTTTTGGACTTCTCTTATGTACCCAAATAATATGTACCCAATCAGAACTACAATATAAATTTCATGCACCAATGTATATAGTGACTGGACTAATGGTGGACGGGGCAAGTTTTGAAGAAAGAAGGGGACTCATTAACAAGCAATGTGCTTAGGAACAATCCTACAGGAAGGAGACCAGCTGGAAGGTCCAAAACAAGATGGTGGGACCAGGCCCAGAAAGATGGGGCTAAATCGGGATGACGCTGGTGACAGGAATCGTTAGAGGCTGTGCAGTTCACTATTTTTATTATACATAATAGAATATTACATTATTATATAATGTAATTTTTTATAAACTGTTTCTTTTGAAGATAATAAAATTGTATTTGATTTCAATCAGTAGTACCCTTTTATTTTCTTTGGCGACACAACCGGTTTCGAGTATTCATCCCATTAAAAATTGTCCAAATGCATTATTGAAGTGAGCAAATATCAACGTTTTTAGCAACTGGCTTACTTCCTATTTATAATATAACCATCAACTATCCCTATAGAAATAAATGAGAAACAGTTCACTATATTAATGGTGGAAGGCCATAGCCAAAGCCAGTCAACAGCCAAAACTATGACTATTGACTCGAGAAATATATTATTTTTCGCTGTTGGTCTTTAAAAGTCTACCAATTTTGAAATTGAAATTTACTATTTATTCCAACAAGTTATGTGGCAACAATATTCAACAAGTGTTTGTTTGGAATAGAAATCGGTACCGCGAAAATGCATCACAATGTGAATATTCTCATGAAAAAAATATATCTTCATTTAAATTCATTTAATTACATGTAGATTTAATAATGTGATGATTTTTCATGAACAACACTTATGAAAAGAATTGAACATAGATGATGTTGATAATACATTATAAATAGGCCTAATTGTTTTCTTATCAATACATGAAATTTTATTTTTATTATAACTTGAAAAAGTTTTTTTTTCACATTCGTGCCATCTAATCTTATTGAACGAGCATTAGCGAGTTATTACTTTTAACTCGAGGCCAAAGTAGTTGTCCGTCAGTGTGTATGTTCGACAATAACTTTTGAAAGATTCGAACATTCAGCTTCAATTTTTCTCCAATCATATTTACAGGTTCTCCAACCCAGGGGGTCACTAGTTAATTTATTTTTGACATTCGTGAAATGTGGCTCCAGCACCGTTGAAACGGGTTAAAATAATGATGAATAATGACCTGATTCATGCCGGCGTTGGCGAATAACAGTGTTGGGTCATCATGTGGAATGACTGATGAAGAGTGCACGTAAGTGTGAGCCTTCGTCTTCGTGAAAAAGTCAAGAAAACTCTGACGTACTTCCTGTGCTGTCATCGCCATCTGAAAATAATTATGATTAAAATTAAAAAATACAATGAAATATCTGAACATGATAAAGGAAAGAATTGGCTTAAATACAGGTACCCTACGGGATAGGAAATTCACGAATGACGCATCATCACATGAACTACTGAACTGATTAACTTGGAATTTTGCATGTAGATTCCTATAATCTAATCAATTTTTTATGATTTTCGAGGATGGTTATAGGCCTATTTTAAATTCGACTGGGTTACCTGCTAATATTTCATAAATCTAAGAATGTATACACATTTTAAATCGTTATATTTCATGAAAAAAAAAAACACTTCAAGATATTGTTTATATTATATTAATTAGCATAAGTTGTTATCTAGCTATTTATATCTTGCAATATTGCTCATTTTTACACTTTTCTGAGATAATTAGTTAAATACATAATAAACATAAAAGGTTCAAGGGTTCTCTGCTGTTTTTTCTACCTATTATTTTAATGATAATGTAATCAATTTTACATCTATAAGAATAAAGATACATGTAATGAATAAAGAAAACAAACTGAGAACAAAAATTACTCATTTAGATAATACATGAATATTCTTATGAAATGTACCGTTGGACAATCTGATTTACTGTGTTTCATCATTTTTTAAGTTATTAATTATTTTAAACTTAATATTATGTACTTGACTCAAAGTTTGATCCAGTTACAAGAAACTATTTCCAATTAAATGATAATTGGGCCTAACATGATGCTGTAATAAGAATGATTAAAAATGAAAGATGGGCTGCGATAGATTCAAATTTAGCTGAAGTGGACTGTAGCACACAAAAGTAAGATCTTAAAAAATGTGCATAATATCATTCATGCAATAATAATAAATTGTAATGCAATAATCATCTCGGAATCGGCCCTGTTGTTAAATAAGTCAAAGGTCAACATCGTGCAATTTGTCATAAAATTGATTAAAACACGATTTTGGGACAAGGGTTAATGTATCAAACACATAGATCTTTGAAAATATAAACTACGAGATTTCCTAGTCAAATGTGACTATTATTCATTATATTTAATTTTTTTCCAAGCAAAAATATACAGCTCATTACAAGATACGTATTAGTTAAAGGGAGTAAAGCATGTCAGCATCAAGCATTGTATATAGCACAATGAAACTTAATTACTAGTTTGGAAGAAACTTTTTAAAGTGATGGATTAAAAGAATTCCCATATTGCTAATTTCTTAGTATAAGCCACTGTTTGAGTAAAATCTGAGGATAAAATAAATATTTATGCTAAAATAAGGTAGTCTACCACAATAACAAAATACGGTTCAAAATTAAAATTCAAAAATTAAAAAAGCGTTTTTGGGTATTGGTGTGTGTGTGTGTGTTGTGTGTGTGTGTGTGTGTGTGTGTGTGTGTGTGTGTGTGTGTGTGTGTGTGTGTGTGTGTGTGTGTGTGTATGAGTGTATGTGTGTCTGTGTACACGATATCTCTTCTACCAATTAACGGAATGACTTGAAATTTGGAGCTTAAGGTCCTTCTCCTATAAGGATCCGACACGAACAATTTCGATCAAATGCAATTCAAGATGGCGGCTAAAATGGCAAAAATGTTGTTAAAAACAGGGGTTTTCGCGATTTTCTCGAAAACGGCTCCAACGATTTTGATCAAATTTATACCTAAAATAGTCATTGATAAGCTGTATCAACTGCCACAAGTCCCATATCTGTAAAAATTTCAGGAGTTCCGCCCCATCTATGCAAAGTTTGATTTCAGATTCACAATTATCAGGCTTCAGATACAATTTAAACAAAAATAAAATAATGTGATTATTTCAATTATGAGTGGAAAAGATTGAACATGAAAATCTCTACAAATAATATCCAGTAACATTTTCACCTAAAATTTAAAATGAGCTCGAAATTCGAGAAAATGTGATTATCCAATTGCAAACTGTTGGCGACTGTTGATTCTATTAAATGATTCACTATGAAGAGATAGCAGACCTCGTATGCATCCAGCGTTATTGTCCTGTCACCAGTTGGCTCAGATCTTTGTTTATAAGTAGACTTGAGAAGCGCGTAAACACTAGCGTCAGGTGATCAATTTTCATAACGGTAAGGAAAGTTGTGTGAGTGCGCCACACCAGTTTTTTACTTTCCTTGCCCTACTACCATAGGTAAGGAAAGTATTGCTTTCCAAAAAAAATTAAGGTACCCCAATTTCAAGTTTTCTATACGTTTCAAGGTCCCCTGAGTCCAAAAACATGATTTTTGGGTATTGGTCTGTGTGTGTGTATGTGTGTGTGTGTGTGTGTGTGTATGTCTGTGTGTGTGTATGTGTGTATGTCTGTGAACACGATAACTCCATTCCTAATTAACCGATTGACTTGAAATTTTAAACTTAAGGTCCTTATACCATGAGGTCCCGACAATAAGAAATTCAATACAAGATGGCGGAAAAAATGGCGGATAATTACTAAAAAACCATGTTTTTCACGTTTTTCTCGAAAATGGCTCTAACGATTTTCTTCAAATTTATGCCATGGATAGCTATTTATAAGTCCTATCAACTGGCATGAGTCTCATTTCAGGGAAAATTTCAGGAGCTCCGTAATATTCTTGAGAAAAATGGCGGATAATGACTAAAAAACCACGGTTTTCTCGAAAATGGCTCTAACGATTTTCTTCAAATTTATGCCATGGATAGCTAATCATAAGCCCTATCAACTGGCATGAGTCTCATTCCTGGGGAAATTTCAGGAGCTCCGTAATATTCTTGAGAAAAATGGCGGATAATGACTAAAAAGCCATGTTTTTCACGGTTTTCTCGAAAACGGCTCTAACGATTTTCTTCAAATTTATACCATGGATAGCTATTTATAAGCCCTATTAACTGACATGAGTCTCATTTCAGAGAAAATTGCAGGAGCTCCGTAATATTCTTGAGAAAAATGACAGTTACTGAAAATCCATGTTTTTCACGATTTTCTCAAAAACGGCTTTAACGATTTTTTTCAAATCCATCCCCTGTATAGTTATTTATTAGCTCTATCAACTGACATGAGTCTTTTTCCTGGGGTAATAATGGGGTCCACCCAATCCTTGAGAAATGGACTTTGTAAACTCCTTCTCGTGCATGAGGTAGGTAGGAACTCGGTTTTTACTTTTTCTTCTTCCATATACCGTGGGTAGGTAGAGCAGTTTATAAAAAGAACACAGTCATAGTCAAGATATTTCATCTGTAGAACAGCTGTTTTGACGAATTTCAAAAAAATCATCGAATTTCACAATTTACATAAAGGAAAAAGTACTCTGAAAACAATTATTGTATATACACATATACAGTAGTCTGATCGTAGTTGCAAATATGTTGCCGTCAATCGTCATTATGTTATTCCCCTAAATTATTCTTGTTTGATAATGACGCTTAGGTTTATTTAGCGAACTATATTAGAAATTTTAAGGTAGGGTTATAAAAAAGGCACTTTGTTCCGTGGATGTTTTTTTTACAAGAGAATTATTTGATCAAAATAAGGGGAAAGGTTTTTAAGCGAAAATAGATGTAAAATTTTAAATAGTTCAATGAGCAAGGAAAGTTGTGTGAGTGTACCATACCAGATTTTTTATTTTCGTGTTTGGAATGTGAGAACCTAAATACAGTTGGAATCTTGGATATGGGTCATCCATCTCAGAGTTGATGGCGGGGAGTTTTGGGGGTTAATTCTTCAGGGTGTTGTTTATCAGGTGACATGCTTGGTTTATTGGAATATCGAATTTAGGTGATTTCGGTATACTAATTGAAATACACAAAAATTTACAAAATTTTTACTAAAGAATTAAGATGTTATCTCAGAAATACTAAACTTGTAATCTCCTCTTCACTCAATGGAAAAAGTGATAGGAAACTAGCCTAAATAGATTTTCTTGCCGCCCTTTTTTTAATAACTTTTCCTCCACTCCACAAATACGTACTGGGGGTCATTAAGTTGAATAAGTTTAGAGTAGAAGTTGGGTACCGAGCTTATGTTTTGATATCTTAATGATTAAGATATAATAAATAAAGATATAAATAACATAAGAGCATGCTTAAACATCTTATTACCTATTTAATTCTACTGTTTTTTATAATTCAAATAACAAATCAATAAAATTCAAAGCAAGCAGCCGCATGCTGTTTATATCTATTCACTACGAAAAGGTGCTTACTAGCCGAAACTCATTGTAAGTTTGTGTTATTTTTAAAATCACTTTTATCAATATTACTTGTCATGTTGTCATAATAGTGATACATACAACTATATATCAATAGAATGATGTACCGTACATGAATGGAATATAAGAAACTACTGCCGGTTAGTAAATAAAACAAGGTTATGATTCCAATCAATAGCGTATCAAACCTCTTCCATATGGCGTAGAGCATGTAAGGTGTAAAACATTAAGACTTCGCTTTCCAATTATTGCAATGCTGGGAAATAAAATCTAACATTAAAACCAAATACTCACTTTTATGAGGTATCAATTTAATTGTGTATATTCAGTTGAAGTTCTATGACGAAATTAGAACTTATTCACATTTGCCAGTTAGTTATTACACATTAAACCGCATGATAAGATGCTACTATTCGATTTCAATCTGGATCTTGACGTAGTGAGGTCCTTATTGCCTGCCTAGCCGTATTTTGATTAGATATTTTGCACACCAAGTCCACGATTCAATATAAATCTTTACCACGACACACCATCCAGCAGAAGAGTGAACAGCCTTGATGGGCGAAGTCCTATTTGTTGCAAACAGCTGACTTTTTGCAGGCTGCCAAAATCGAAAAAATATTCGATAGTAGCAAAAGATATAACCAGGAGCAAAAAATACTTTAAATATATTTTGAATTGTTGCAATCAGGTAACAAAAACTCTAATAATTATCTTAACAATTATCACTGAACAAAATATCGTAAACCAAAAACGACAAGAAAATCACCATACAATATGAACTGGGTGGCGCCAAATTCAAAGGAAACCTTGGATAAACATAACGTAGGTAGGCCTACCGTGCTGTTTTAAAATTTGAAAAAAGTGATACGGTACCGAATCAAGTGCTGTGAATAATAAATATTCAATTGGTCAACAAGAAAATTATCATAGAATTATTTTTTCTGCTGGCCAACACTCAACTTGCGAGGCAATCCAACGAACAAAATTCTTATAGTGTATAGTCAGTCTACCGTACTGAAGTGCAATCGAGTAAAAATGTAGGATATTTTTAATAATTGTTACATTTTTTCATTAAGGTCTGTTTTTATGAGAAAATAGAATAAAAAAGTTCAGTGATTGAAAATGACTTTTCATAGTCACTTTGCCGTGTTGAGAGGAAATAGTGCAATAAGAACTTATGGAAATAATATTGGTTGTTACTTACCGGTACAGTAACTTTTTTAGTGTCACTGATACATATGAAGGCATCAGCTTTATTCTGTTGCCTTCGGTGTTCCTTTTTAGACGAAAAAAATTCCGATTTTTGTGTTCCATAATCAAACTTTCACATATTTAATAAATGAGTGAAAAATTAAATCCTGGAACTGCTCTCCAATAACCAAATAGCATAATGGTAAAAATGATATAACATAAATTCCCTTTTCTCGCCAGAATTGTCAAAATGTGTCTAAATTGCATTGATAATGCTATTCAATCCCTAATCCTACCCCAATCCAACAGTAGGTTTCTGTCAAATTATCCTTGTAAAAGAAATATTAAACTTTTTCCATAGTTTCCACCAAATATTTAAAGCTGTATAATTTAAAGTTGCAGATTTCACTAATTACAATACAATAAAACAGTTCATGAGCGAGTTCTCCAACCCAAGGGGTCACTAATTAATAGTTGTCGACACACATTGCCTGTCAATATGCCCTTATAAATACACGAAATCGAGCTATTTAGTATTCAAATGCTCTCCCTACTTTAATTATTTATTACTTTGAAAATTAAGAGGTACTTAAAGAATGTTCATACTCTCGACAGAAATCAAACAAGACTTGGTAGTTTTTGATTTTATTAATTTACTGAAATATACAATGTATAATCATCATTGAAAAAATACAAAAACTAAAACAAACTTATTGTAATTATTCGTTATGTAATCAGAAGAAATATTGATACATGTTGTAGGAAGATGAACAAATTATATTACATAAATTGACGTAATAACTGAATTTTTGTAACAAAACTGTGAAAGGATAGTGTTCATTTTTAATCGTGGATAGTTAATCTTGGCGTCAAGGTGATTGATTCTCTGAGCATATCAATGTTTCAAAGGCTTCCTCCACGGAGTGCAAGAACGAGATGAAGGACTGAACCGCCCTGAACTTTGTAGTCTTGTGCTGTTTTTTCATCATTCCTGTGAAAATTAATTCAAATTGATCAATCAAATCAATTTAAGGCAACATTTGATTTGTTAGATCAGAACGACCTTGTTAATAATAATTGTAAGAAACTAGAAACACAGATATGAAGGTGAAATGAAATAAATGTTCAAAGTTCATTTCAACATTATGTAGAACTGACATCTCTTTCATTTTACCTTGATATCCGTAGGACTTTCATTGGTGAGGAGTCCCTGACAGAAGTTCCACCTCGTCTGGTAAATAATTTAACCCATCAGTGGCCCTCACAACTTTTATATAACAGCCGGGACCGAAAATTTAACGTGCCCACCCTATAAAACGGTAATGATCTGGCTGAAAACTTTTATTTATATCTGGGTTCGAACCCTGGACCTCTAGGCTGCTAAACAATTACTATACCCATTAGAGCCTGGATCACTCTCTTGTAGTAAATGATTGTTTGTGAGATCACTAAGCTCGTAATATATACTATTAACACAGAGGAAATTAAAATCAATAATAGAATACATTTTTTCCGTCTCTGAGTATTGAAACAGTCAATTAATAGTTACAGAACAATAAAGATTCATCTATAATCTTAGAAAGAATCATCTTACACATGTACGGGATAGGAAATTCACGAATGACACATCATCACACTGGTTACCTTCTAATTTTTAAATAGATACAATTTACGTCGAGGAAGAGATACGTCGTTATGTAGCCCTGTTCTTTACAGGAAATTCAATAAGAGGCATGTCCATAAAATAAGCGAACTGGGGCTCTCAAAACCGATGAGATTTTATTAGGAAATTCAATAATGAGGCATGTCCACAAAATAAGTATACTGAGGCTCTCAAAGCCAAAGGGATTTATCCGAATTTTGTTGAGAACAGTCCACGCATATTATGAGAGAGATGTAAATATAACCCGTCAATAGCGAAATTTGCGGCTTTGTAATGTTATTAGATTTAATAAAGAAAAATATTCTGGTTGAAATGTATCATCTGGTTATAGTGTATCAACTGTTTTTTGGTGACAAATTTGGGGTTCACTCTGTACATCTGAAACCAAAAAATCTGGTGTGGCGCGCTCACACAACTTTCCTTGCCGTTATGAAAATTTATCACCTGACGCTAGTGTACACGCGCATCTCAAGTCTACTATTCAAAGATCTGCCAGCTGGTAACAGGACAATAACGCTGGAGACACACGAAGTCTGCTATCTCTTCATAGTGAATGATTTAATAGAATCAACATTTGCCAACAGTTTGCATTATTGAATAAACACATTTTCTCGAATTTCGATTTTATTGAAAATGTCACTGAACATTAATTGTAGAAATTTTTATGCTCAATCTTTTCCACTTGAAATTTTTTGTTTAAATTGTATCTGAAGCCTGATAATTGGGAATCTAAAATCACCTTTTGCATTGATGAAGCGGAGCTACTGAAATGTTTACAGATATGGGACTTGTGGCAGTTGATAGAGCTCATCAATGACTATTTTAGGTATAAATTTGATCAAAATCGTTGGAGCCGTTTTCGAGAAAATCGCGAAAGACCCTGTTTTTGACAACATTTTCGCCGTTTTAGCCGCCTTCTTGAATTGGATTTGTTCGAAATTGTTCGTGTCGGATCCTTATAGGGGAAGGACCTTAAGTTCCAAATTTCAAGATTTCAACACACACACACACACACAGACCAATACCCAAAAACCACTTTTTTGGATTCAGGGGACCTTGAAACGTATAGAAATTTAGAAATTGGGGTACCTTAATTTTTTTCGGAAAGCAATACTTTCCTTACCTATGGTAATAGGGCAAGGAAAGTAAAAACAGTCTCAAGAGTTGAGTCACATCTCTAAACCCTAGACCATAATGTTCAAAACCACAATTTTATCAGGGAAAATCACCAAAGAGACCACCTAATCTTTAGAATACTAAAAATTGCAGGGAAAAATTCAGAACAGGAGCTGAGCTATTTTGACAAAGGGATATTGCCTGCTATACGTCAATATCAGATAAATACTTACACCATGAGGATCTGATCCAAAGGTCATCACACACCCAGCTATGATTAGCTAGAAATACATCTTCGGAAGTCGTCACCATCCTTTCTTCCAAAGTTAAATTCAAGCTACGAATCTGCCCTGTTCACACCAGCAAAGCGCCGTCCTATCTCCCAAAGTTGTCCCGTTCACACCAGCAAAGAGTATCTTCTAATATTGGGAGAGAAGTAGTCATACTATCTTCCAAAGACGTATTTCTGGCTACACGTAGCTGGGTGTGTGAAGAATTTAAATGGCATGTCCTGGACCATTCCACGTATACTCCTTACACAGATTACTTATTGATATAGTGGGGTCCACGTTCTAATGGCAATGAAGAAAGATAGGAGAGCAGCGTTGCCGATTATATTTTTGAATTATTGAATAATACAATTTCATAGTTAAGATTGAACTGGCAACGTCTGGAAATCCTAAAGAGAAATTAGTGGACAATTATTTCATTGTATCCCATACGTAATATTATCAAGAATTGAATTTATTGATCAATTACAAACTGTGTGAAAAATTTGTTACATCATTACATTTATTACAGACGAACAAGTAGTAAATCTGTATGTAAGTATTGTATATTTTTACTATTTGGATAAGATTTCATCTGTTGGAATTTGGGATTGAAATAATCTTAGATTTGAAACTTTTAGATTATCTTTAAACAAAACTCTCTGTCAAGTTGCTACATAGAATAGCACATAATATTTTTAATTATCAAACTCCAGTACATGAGTAGAAATGTTTCTGAATAAATAGTTATCTGATCTAATCGAAAACTATCGAAATACATATATTATTATGGGAAGGAGAAAAAGACCATTACTGAGAAATACCATAGAAAAAACGACTCGATTGAATACTCAATACTCACATCTGCTTTCCTGAAAAAATTAGCCTCTGTTGTTGAGGTGGAATTCCCTCTTTCTCTTCTACTCTTTCTTTTATCCGCTCCACTTTATCGGTTGGCTCAATATCGATTTCAATCTAAAAACAATATATTAGAAATAAACTAAGTTAACAATATTAACAATAATAGTACAATTAGAATAACTATTTGACCAAATTTGATTTCAAGCCTGGCTTGATTGAATCATAGTGTAAGAGAGGACGACTTACAGCTTAAGTTATTAAAAACCATCTGAGCGATGTTGATGCTCATACTTTATACTAAACGGAGCTGGCTATCACTCCAAAGATCAAGGCAAGCGCATGCCTCTTATATAATCGAAGGTATTTTATATCATCGCAACCAAGGAGCAAGTGCTTGCATATCAATAGAAAACACCTCAATATTCCGATATACTCGTAGCATGACCATCTTATGGTAGGTATTCATTTATTTATTATATGATTGAGGTTGCTACTAAAATAAAACATGATACTTTTTGTGACTTTAAATTTTTGATTGTATTTTATTTTAATATGGAGGTTGTGGAGAGTTGTAACAATACGTATTAGATAATATGCTGAGAAGTCAGACTTTCGAATTGGCTTGATTTACTGGTATTTTGAAATGTGAATATATCCGAAACTGATCAACATCAAGACAATAATAACTATTAAATTATTATTATTGATTGTCATTTACTCTGTCTTCACATTTCTTATTGGAATCAGGAATCATAATTTAAAATTATTGACTTACATTCAAAATGTCGCAACCAAGACATTGGGCCTGATTTTCAAGTCATAAAGAAGAAGGTAGGTAGCATTTTCAAATTAAGAATATTATCATCAATAACACCTACCATCAAATTACTTTTATATTTATATAGAACTTGGATGATGTTTTCAGAATTTTTACCGATCCTGTATATTATCTTCAGTCCATCAAAATATATTCAATTTTATGAGAAATTATTTCTGACATGATCCCAAAATATCTAGTACTAGGATATAAAATATTAATATACGGTATCTTACACAGGTACTTAGAAATCAACTTCAGGAAAAAATTAAGAACTGGTTAATAGTCACAATGTTTTTGCTCAGTGGAATACTTTGAGGCCAACAGATTAACCATATAAATGTCATGTGATAAATGTAGTTCTAACAGGAAAGGCCATCTTGATAATATCGGAAATTGTCTATTTTTAAATGTTTCATATTATTAATATATTTAACTGAGTTAACACAGGTGAATAAGTGGGGTTTCACAACAAATCTGGACCGGGCCAAGCCGAGTGGAATCCGCGTGTGCGCTAACTATACAGGATTTAGTCGGGATCATTTAAATCAATGCCGGGCCGTGCGGATTTGTGCAGTCGGCTTGACGCCAACTCGAGCGTTTTCGGCCAAGCGGATTCTACCTTCTTTCAGTTTAGTTCGATCTCCCCACCTAGTGAGTTGCGCAGTATTTTGTATTACTGAGCGAATCAGCAATCGGCTTCAGTGCGAGCGCAGGCAGATTCCGCTCGGCCGATCTGCCCAGCTCGGCTCGGCCCGGCCCAGCGTTGGTGTGAAATCTGCCCAATTTTAGACACACGATAAACTATCATTTACGTATGTAAACTACGACAAGGACCAAGAGTCAGGTCCACTTCCAGACAGTCAATCCAGATTTCTGGTTATGACTAAGGAGAGAACTAAGAATAAAGTAGTAGTAATATTAATTAACTATGAACTAGTAACATTTTATATGACGGCAATTATTACAGTTTACAGCCATTAACATATTGAGCGGTTTTTTTAGATACCATTGAATTTAGTATTTAGAAAGCTAAATTTTACTCATGATAAATGGAACCGGTCATGAATTCAATTAACAGGTTTCTATTTCATCCAAGGTTTTTTAAAGAAATTTATAGAAAAGTTCAAGAAAATATTTTGTTAGTACTGACCTCTTTACCAGTGAGGGTCTGGATGTCCACAATACCATGAAAAAGAGAGCAATGACTAATTATTTGAAATTCCATAAATATTTTATACAATGAGAAAGATAACACGTACAATAGAAAAAAACATCAAAACATCAACAGTTACAAAGTATAAGAATTCAATTCGATGCAGTGATAGATTAAATATTTAAGAATTTAACAAAAACTGGAAGATCTTAGTTTTTAAGCATTAACAATCATGAATCAATCTTGTTTAAGATTTGTGAATATTTTATCATAACTCCACCTATTAATGAATATTGTCAATATATTTAATTGTAAATAGGAACACTGTTTTGATCTACACTATCAATTTATTGGCTACCTTTATCGAAGTTTTCCTATCACACATTAATGTGTTACTACTAGCTTATCCTAAAAAACTTAATAAATCCGGAAAACGCAGATTTTTCAAATAGTTGAGGGAAAGAAATACTGAATCATGTTTACATTTATAATATAAAGCGTCATTAAAGCGGCAATATCTCGAAATCAAGATTTTGTGTTTGAGTTGGGGGTTAAGCTTCATTCCTTATTGCAAAAGCTGAAAAAAAATTAAAAGCCAAAGGAAAATAGTGAAAAATGCTGAATATTGGCATAAGTTGTTCTTTTTATGAGTGAATGACTATTGTAATATTTTTTTAGAATTTTAAGAAAAACTTGGCGAAACTAACATTGAGAAGCTTTCATAAATTTTTATGAGAATAATGATAAATATATAAGATTCGTTTGTTGTCAGATCATTAAAAACAAGTGCAAGACAAAGCAAATAGAGAACAAAGAAGCAGTCATTTTTACTCTACAAAGAGATCACTAGTTTACAATGGCCATAAAAATCATCAACAAGCTTCTGATTTATATTCTCCTTGTGACTTCTTATCATGGCTATATTTGTATTAATATTTTGACTTTAGATGGCTGAGCAGTCTATTACAGCAAAAGTGCCTAGCCAATAAGAAACGGATCAAGGAAAAATAATACCATAAGAGGAAAAATAAATCAATTAGAGCCAATTGTTGAAAAATAAATTTTTCATCAACTAGAATAGTTGAATGACAATAATTAAAATTAAAAAATTAAAATAATTTTTGCCTAGAAATAAATTTATCAACTTGACATAAAACAGCTCAATGACGACTTTTTTCATTTCCTGGGATATAAAAAGACTTGATATTCATAAAAGTAGTGTTTAAGAAAATTATAATTACCTTAACTTTAATCAACATTTCAAAGTTTTAAAAATACTTTAATGCACAAATAATTTAAAAACTTGATTACACCTTTTAGGTTAGCCGAACAGCAGAACAAGAACAAGAGCTCTCATTCCGAAAAGGGGAGTCTGTCTCGCAGAATTTGTACGCATGCGTTTCAAGTTCAGCGCTCCTGGTGATCGTTTCGTCAACTACAACTACAACATTATCTTCACAAGATGACAAACTTATTGAATTTTTCAGAATATTTAATATTTTGTAATAATATTATCAATAGAGCGCCATTGAAAAAACAGAATCCTGTTCCTAATCACTTATCACGATCACGTAACTACGTGAAATTTGACATTCATTATGCGCAAGTGAACAAATTACGCGAAGCAGCTATATAAATGCCTTATAGAGTATGGATGATAAGCAAAATAATAAATTATTATTCTCCTTTTCGATGAAAATTTTCTAGACTCGAGTAATTTGAAAAATGTTAATCATTGATTCAATGAAGAGAGTTGAAAAATTATCAATTTCCGCTATTTCTTCAAAATATATTGAAACTAACGTTCGTATACATCAAGGAAGCATAAAACATATGATTTTGAATCCAACGGTAAACAAGAAAAGAACCGCCAATTTGACAAGTTGAAGTTGGTTTCTTGGTTAGAACTTGAAGTTTTAAAGATCACTATAAGATAAATAGTACAATAATCAGTTTGAAAATAAAAAGAAACATTTGTTTTAATAAAGTAGTAGTTTATGTGTTGAAAGATTCCTGCGCACAACAAAAAGTTTTATTGATTATTTTAGAGAAGAATAATAGTTATTTATAAGATTTATTTCACCTTTATCAGTATCTTCAAATTCAGTTGCAGTAAGTAATTAGTCAATATCTTCCTCAATATTACATATATTGCTAATAGTTTCAAAAGCTAATCTGTTTTAACTTGATTTATAAGCTTTACAAATTTTAAGGCTATGATGTTTAACAAAAAGTGAAGTAACCAATGTATCAAGTAGCTTTGTGCTGTTGATATTTTTGATGTCGGTTTCACTACGAGGTATTATTAAATTACAAGCTAATTTTACGAAAAAAGTTTGATGACAAATGTTATGCATGGTAATCTGTCTACTGCCACACTTCTTTCTTATGTAATTACTTGCAATGATTAGGGCTTTAGAGTAATCTAATAATCTAGGGATTAGAGTAATCTACCTGCTCAAAAAGCTGAGAAGCCTCCTGAGTCTCAAGAGACTTCTAAATGATGTATCATGTGGTGTTTGGCAGTCATGTGCAGTATGGAATTCTTCTGTGGAGCCATTCTCCGCATGACAATGACATCCTGCTTCTTCAAAAGAAGGCACTGCGGATCCTTACCTACAGTGACTTCATTGCCCATTGTCAACCCGTCTTCGTGTGCCCAGTGCACACCGTCTTCGGTCTGTATATACTGGCCTCTCTTACTGCAGTGAAGATAAAAAGGGCTAACATTATGAGTTGGTGTCAGGTGCATTCATACGGTACCCGCGGAAGGCTACAGTTGAAGATTCCACGCTGTAGGTTGTCAAGAGTGAAGGACTCTTTACCAGTGTTGACACTCAAAATGTTCAACCTGCTGCCGCGCTCGGTGAGGGATCTTCCTATAGGTGTTTTCAATAAGAGGCTGTCAAGGTGGCTGATTGAAAGAAGCTATTACAGTATCAATAATTTTCTTGGGGATAGCTTTGAGGGACTGTGATGCCACGCCATCTTGATTATCAAGTTTAGTTTTTTATTTGTTGACGCGATCTATCCGGGAACACCTGGCTAACGATCAAGACTTTGGATATATTGTGAAACATGACAATGATAGACAGTATGACCTCCCGAAATAGCTTAGGGATCTATAACTTGATGTTAAAAAATCAACAATAAAGAATTTATTCTATGTCACAAATCTCAAAAATGATGCACAAAGTCTCTAATCTAAATCAAAGTTAAGATACAGTAAATTATATTTGTGAAAATAGGCATTTATTTGGTTCAATTAGATAAAAGTTAATTGAGGCACTATACAATTTAATACTTTGGTTTCAGATGGAGTTATTTAACAGACCAGATGATATCATGTTTTGGACAAAAACTCGTCTTCAAACTTTCAAATACTGGCCATTTGATGACAAAGTTCAGTGTAATGCAAAGCGGGTAAGTTTAGTTTCATAACTTTATCAGTAACTTGCAATATAAAATATAGCAGATATTCTGTGGTATATAACTAAAAACAAACTACCCAAAAGTTTTGGTTTATTTTGAAGGAAATCTTCATGTCAGTCTCTCTCCTGCATGTCCCATGTTCATTTTTATTTGTAATACTGCTAGATGTGCCTGCCCTCCCTGGAGGCGCTAGCTGACTTCTTACGAGCCACCTTCCTTAGGTATCATTATTTTAATGTCTGGTCACAGTCGCCTATAGTAAATGAGTTGCCAACATTGTTAACCTATTTTTGAAAACTGCATTTCACTGTTAAACTTTCCACTACATGTTTACTGCTTTCAACTGTGTGTAACGTTGTCATTGATTGTAACAAAAAGGTGTCAAGTTTTAGAGAATATAGAAACCCCTTGATCCAGTGTTCGAGACATAGCGTAAAATTTCACCAAAATAAAAAAGGCCACTATAAAAATCCTGCCGGGCTGGTCCAGTACTAGTCGCAGGAGCGTTACAAACTGCGTTCTGATAGCACCGGTTCGTGGATTCGAATCCCGCCGATGACATGGACATGTCTGATCATATCATCAATTCACCAACGCACAAGCATACAAGCTCATGTGGGCATCATCTGCAATAAAAATAATGTCTCCATTTCGATTTACATGTTTTTAAAACGATTATGACCCCATGTCTACCCGGCTGCTGAATCCAAATATTATAAAAAAAGCTGCTATTGAGTATTTGGATAAGCCAAAAAATTTGGACGTCCTCTCATTGAATGCAATTTTTAAGGCGAGTTTTCCCAGTATTAAAATTGGCCTTTTCTGATAAAATAGTTTAGAATACCTAGTTTACTGATTTATTGTCTCTTTTCTGTTTAGAGCTACTTGTAATTTACTGATTTATTTTGAACTGATTAGACTACTTTAAAATGAAACTAAGTTGAGTTATTGTACTTTTAGATGGCTGCTGCAGGATTCTACGCTACAGGGGGACGAGAAGAGCCAGATTTGGCTTGTTGCTTTGTATGCAAAAAATCATTAAATGGCTGGGAAGAAACTGATGACCCTTGGTAACTATTTTCAATATCAAGATTTTTGCTTACTCGAAAATACTTATTTATCTTTGATCAAGTTAATTTTTGTTCTGAATGATCATGAATAGTGAAACTGTCCTTGGTCCTTGAGACTGGTACACTGAAATTGCGGGCACAGTCTGATAAGGCACTACCAATCTTTAACAAACAGCTGCTGGAAGAGTCGTAGGTTCCAATAACAATAGGCTCATAATGACAGAGCTCTGCTCGGCTGCAGATTTTTGTTGTTTGGTGTTTTTCATTATCACTCAACAATAATATTCACGGATAAGGTTGATTAAGAGTTGTTGACTTTCTGTGTTGTGGTGAATATCCATATTGGATGAAAACGACTAGATTCTGACAAAACAAAAAATGCTTTACTGAAACAGTAGGGTGATACTATATTACTAGAGGTCGATGATATAACAACCTACACTAATATCTCAAATTGTCTCAATAAACCATTGGTTTTGAAAATATAATAGTTGAATTAATTAAAATAGTTTAAAGTATATTATTTTGACAATATTGAGTTCATTTCATTTAAAGATTTGCTTATATGTTGACATTTCTATACTTTTATACTATACTTCATCAACCATACTTTATAAATCGTTCATTCATCATCGAATTGAATATTTGACATATAAAATTATGAATAAATTGGTTATCTTGTATTACAGGCAGTGGAGTTGAAATCGTTATAAAGTTATAGATTTTCTTATTTGAGTTTTTCTATGTAGGAATCTCATTTTTAAAAGAAATTCAATATTTTTCAGGGAAGAGCACAAGAAACATTGCCCTACCTGTCCGTTTGTAAAGTTTGATAAAAAAGAGAAAGATTTAACAATTGAAAATGTCATAGACTTACTACAACACTTGGAACTTCAACGTATGGTACGTACAATATCAACAAATTTAATAATATTTGTTTTACACAGTACTTTTACTTCTGTGAATCAATGGCCAGGTTTTCTAGTACTTTTGAGAAAGTTCATTAGGGTTCAAGACAAAAGCCTTTCCTTTATTAAAAATAAATGTTTTCTCTAGACCTTGTGATGTATCTTAGTCCAGTCAAATGGTAGTAGTTTTCCAGGAAATAGCCCCGAAAGAATTTTTCTCGACTGTTCCATATGTATATTGGGGCGCTGAATTCGAATCTGAAATTTGCTGACACGCCAGAGGGCGGCTTCACCCCCGAATTGTAATTCGGTAACCCGTTATTATAAAAATCATTACTTGATCTAGAAATGTAAAATAAATGTCAATTTATTGGAAATGTTATTATCTTCAATTTTGTAGAGAATGCTTTTACTCGAAAAAGCAAGGTTTTTGCGATTAAATGGAAACATTAAAAAAGGCCGAAATGTTGGGGGTACAGCCGCCCCATGGCGTGTCAGCAAACTTATCAAGTTATGATAAGGAATTACATATCATGTATTTATACAGATACAAAACACAAATGAATAGCACGATTAATGGCCTGCATATATTGTGTAGGGTAAAAGTGGTAGATTCTCATAATTTTGAAAAAATCAATTTTTTGAAAATTCGTAGCTCCGGAACAAAAAATGGTAGAGTCCTGCGTGACCACTCAATTTATTGGAAATTCTATTATCTTCAATTTTTTACTGAATGCGTTTTCTCGGAAAACTCAAGGTTTTCGAGAATAACTGGAGAGATTGAAAAAAGTCTGAAATATGGTGAGTTTTGGGGGGTGAAACCGCCCTCTGGCGTGTCAGCAAATTTCAGATTCGAATTCAGCGCCCCAAAATACACATAGAACCGTCGAGAAAAATTCTTTAGGGGCTGTTTCCTGGAAACTCCCCACAATCTCCTATTATGTAGATTGAGTCATAAGTATGGGAACCCTTCAATAAGTTAAAGGGTTTCCCATAGACCTACATATGACTCACTCTGTATAGATTAAAGTGAGATATGGTTCAATATAATTTTTCTTTTGGGTGGTTAATTAATGAGGAGACTTTTAGGATACATAGACTTTTAGATTTAGATTCCGAACTGCTGGGAAGCAATTTTTATAAATAAACTGCAGTTAAAGTTTTCTCACGTGGTCATCCGTCGAATAGGAGTAGCAGGTACATGTTTCTTCAACTTTCCAACACGATCACAAAGCCAACTGCTTCCTCAATTTCATTTGATGATCTTTTCTAAAAGTTTTATAGAAATAAATTTATTTTTCTTAATAAATGATGAATGATAATTTATTATGCTACTGTATTGTCCGCGTTTTTACTGCAAATCATTTATAGTGCAAGTGTCAAATTGAAATTTATTTTTTTGTTACAGACTTCTATCATGAAGAAAAAAGTGGACGAGTTACATAAATTAGCGAATGCGCTGTGATCTGCTTCAAGTCAATTTTCATGTTCAATTATGGAAAACTATGTACAGTATATTTTATAATGGGATTAATATTTTATAACAAAACGTGTCTTTTAAATTTATAAATTGAAATTTGTAAGATTTTTGAATGACTAATAAATGAATGAATAGATTATTTTTCACACAATATCAGATTATTGAAATCATCACTCTCCTGTCATCAAGATTATAGTCAGTTGGACAAAAATCTAATTCGATTCAATTGATTTGAATTCAACCGCTCTTATTCAATTCAAAGATTTGATTTCTACTTTCCTTGCCCTATTACCATAGGTAAGGAAAGTATTGCTTTCCAAAAAATTTAAGGTACCCTAATTTTATGTTTTCTATACGTTTCAAGGTCCCCTGAGTCCAAAAACATGATTTTTGGGTGTTGGTCTCTGTGTGTGTCTGTGAACACGATAACTCCATTCCTAATTAACCGATTGACTTGAAATTTTAAACTTAAGGTCCTTATACCATGAGGATCCGACAATAAGAAAATCAATAAAATTCAATTCAAAATGGCTAAAAACCATATATTTTACGGGTTTCTCGAAAACGGCTTTAACGATTTTCTTCAAATTTATACCCTAGATAGCTATTTATAAGCCCTATTAACTGACATGAGTCAAGACCCTGGGAAACTAACAGGGGGTCCACCCCATCCCTGAGAAATTTACTTGGTAACCTCCTTCTCGTGCGTGAGGTAGGAAGGTAGAGCAGTTTATTCAAAAGAACACATGTCGATATTTTATTTGTAGAACAGCTGTTTTGACAACTTTTAAAAAATCCTCAAATTTCATAATTCAAACAAAGGAATATGTACTCTGAAAACAATAACAATAGTATAATCATAGTTTTAATTATTTAGCCGCCAATCGGCATAATGTTATTCCCCGAAATTATCCTCGTTTAAGAATGAGGCTTATAGATCAATGAGCAAGGAAAATTGTGTGAGTGTACCACACCAGATTTTTTTTCTATTGTCAATACTATAGCCATCTAGTCTAGAGACTAATGAGCTACCTTTTTTCATCCTAACATACTACTTGAACAATTAAACAGCTAATATCTCATTAGAAATTCTTACTGATATTGTTTATTTAATTAATATGTACACTCTGTACTGTAGAAGCAAGATTCACTCAATCACTGCTCTGCTCTTTCACTGGACACTACTTGAACAAGTACTACACTAGTTCAAACGGTTTCCTCCTTTTGAGCCTCCGCACCAACCCTCCATTGTCTAGCAGCTGGACCAACACGACGTTGTCGTGTTGGTGGAGTCGCCCCTCGTGCCTCTCCGCATGCCTCTAGATCTCGGTGGACACCAGGTCAACGTGCAAGTGAATTTGAATTAAGAATTGAGTTACACTATTGTTTGAAACTGGAATAAATTTATAGTTTGAAAAATGAAGTATGTTATTCGATAAACAATACCTTGAAGATGATATCCTCAAAATTTCATGAACTTCTGAAATAACTCAACTTGAAGCGTTTGTCTCGAAAAGTAAAAATCAGTTTCTTCGAAAATTTGGTGTTTTTGGAAAATTTTAACTTGGCAGTCGGCACTCATGAAATATAGAGAGATGAATCAAAGGTCATTGATTGGTTCTTTAAAACATTGTTAACTTGGAAAGAATATAAGAAAAATTTTCTCCGTCCGATGATTGGATTTTTACAAAAATTGCAGCGCACGAGATCTCACCGAAATTTAGTGGATTTTAGAAACTATGAAGTATAATAGACAATGTTTATGGCTCGTATTACATCAGGGATTAGGCAATCAGTACATAACACCAGAGAGCAACCATTTGCGGCCATAAGTAAAACACGCTGGGCCACTAGTGAGACACCACGATTGATGGCCGGACTGGCGACTCTAGGGTCGTCAGATTCTGGCGGTCATTTAGTGTCGCTAGCCCGGCCACCAATCCTGGCCTCTGAATCAATGGATGCTCACAGGCGACCTAATGTAATACGACCCTAAAAAGGGTAAACTTTTAATATTAAAGGTACATCAGAATTATTGCTTTTCCAGTAATTTCATGCAAAATTCACTCATTTTCAATTGAAACAACCGATTTTACAGAATTGAATGTCTTAATTTATAAGAAACTGATCCTATTTCCTAAATAGAATGTGTGCTTTAAAAGTTTGGCAGGGCCCCTCCCTGGGTATGCCCATTTGAATTGGGCTTACATTGGGAATGAAAATGAAGTTAGGACTAATGAAGATTTTTTTCATTTTGAGCAATGCCTCAAATTTCAAATTGTCTAGTGTAATAAGGTTTTGAAGGTGAAAGGAAAGGTTAGGTTTTGGCTTTTAAATGACAATATTATGGGAAATGTTTCGATCATTTTAGATGATAATACAAATAACAAATAATTACACAAATAACGAAATTTTGAAATACTCGCACATTTGAGAAATGGCACATAAATAAATGACACCCTTACATTAGATAACATACCTTAAGCTTAGCATTAAGCTTAATGGAGCTTACATACCACTTGAATTGACAAAAAAATATAAGTTAGTAAAGCTCAAGCTCTAATCATCTCACACAACAAGCATACACAATTAAAAAATTATTTGAGATTTAGAAAATGTATATAGCTTAGTTACTTTTACTTGAGTATCACCTCATTTTTTACGTATAGATACCCTATTATCACAGATAACATAAATAAATGCATTCAAGTAAAATACACATTAAATTAATATTAGAAAAAATTCTACTTGTTGACGTGGCGAAGTTCGGACAATAATATCCTCTTGATCACAGGAGGAGGAAGAAAAAAACGAGTGAACGGTTATTTACTGTGAATTGTGAACGGTTGAGAGTAGTTTTCAGTAAATTATTTTCCATCGGGAGGGCTGTTCGCATTTCGTTTCACTGTCCACACAGAAACCATTGAACGTTGAATCTGGGTCGAAACCGAGAATCTCTCGTTCCTCCTGAATTCGAAATGAGAACGTCGAATCTTGTGACCCAATGAAATATCTGCAACATACAGTAATCGAATACTTGTAATAACGGTTTAAATAACTTTTAAGCAGAAATTATTTCTCACTTTTCAGCGTTACAACCGTTTCGTAAGAAAAAATGTCGTGTATGAACTAGCAACATAAGCTATTTGTTCAATTTTCATAATTTTCTTAAAGGAGCAGTTTTAGGCTTCTAGTAATATTACTTCCCTAGTAATGCTTGTTTCCTTTGCATGCCAGTCAACTTTGATGAATTAACAGATAAAATTGTTTTTTAAGCGAATTTACTGCTTCATTTAAGGGTCGATTTTAAAATTGCCCCGTTTTGAGTCACTACTGTTTTCATATTTTTCTTAAAGGAGCAGTTTAAGTAATGCTTGTTCCCTTTGCATGCCAGTCAAATTCGATGGATTAACAAATAAAATTATTTTTAAGCGAATTTACTGCTTCATTTGAGGGTCGATTTTAAAATTGCCCCGTTTTGAGTCACTACTGTTTTCATATTTTTCTTAAAGGAGCAGTTTAAGTAATGCTTGTTCTCTTTGCATGCCAGTCAACTTCGATGGATTAACAAATAAAATTGTTTTTTAAGCGAATTCACTGCTTCATTTAAGGGTAGATTTTAAAATTGCCCCGTTTTGAGTCACTACTGTTTTCATATTTTTCTTAAAGGAGCAGTTTAACTAATGCTTGTTCTCTTTGCATGCCAGTCAACTTCGATGGATTAACAAATAAAATTTTTTTTTAAGCGAATTCACTGCTTCATTTAAGGGTAGATTTTAAAATTGCCCCGTTTTGAGTCACTCTACTGTTTTCATATTTTTCTTAAAGGAGCAGTTTTAGTAATGCTTGTTCCCTTTGCATGCCAATTAACGTAGATGGATTAACAAATAAAATTATTTTTAAGCAAATTCACTGCTTCATTTGAGGGTCGATTTAAAAATTACCCCGTTTTGCTCATTCTACACGCGTCGGTGTGAGCTAGAAGCATTCCACTCGTGCATTTTTGTAGTCGACAGTCATTACTGATTTCGAACATCTGAATTTCATCTTTACAGTGACTGAGTGGCTGTAGTGAGAGAACGAAAGTAACATAAGAGTAACGTAATATAGTAGCAGACTTAACTACAGCTATAACTGTTATTGATAGAAATCTGTTGGAAATTAAAAAAATTATATGAGTTAAAACTGACTGGCCTTATCCAATGGAAGAAGCAAGCTGTCAAGTACTGTAAAAAAATAATATCGATTTTTGATATTTTATTCACTTTATTATCATACAAATACATTTTGAAAGTATGAACTCACCTGGCATGAGAGCAAATGATTTGATCGATGATTGCAATTCCGCCATCTTTATGCAGGAGTTTAACTTGTTTCGAGGGTTCGTAGCGCAGTACTGAGTACTCGATCAGGCGTTTTTTCAATTCCAAGAATTCTGTGGAATAAATATTTTGCTATTATAAATTATAACTTAGTAACTTAGATTGAAGTCATTGATAAATGCAACTTATTTAATGGATTAATCAATGAAATAGAATATTTGTTGTGTTGAAAGGGATTTTGTAAGATCTTCCAGGATAACACATGTAACTAGCAAGTTGCATACAAATACTGTATAAAAATACCATTCACTCTTTAAAAAATATTCAACCATTGAAAATTTAAAGAAATGAATCAATGGTTCTTGAATTTGTATAGCAAACAAATTAATTCAGCATTAATTTCCTCACCTGAATAGCATAATAAAACATAGATTTTCTTACCCAAGGTGGGAGAATCAGTTGCAACAAACACTGTGTTCAAATTTAGTTTTTCAAGTAGTTTTTTTATTTGTTTAGCGGCTTCTTCCAATGTTGGTACTTTGTCCCTTCTTCCAACTAGAAAATCTTTCCGCCTCAAGTGTACAGCCAAGTAAGGTCCACCAATGGCATCTCTTTGCTCCTGCACAAATATTGAACTACTATATTAGGAGTGAATAGCTTTTTATAGCAAGTGAAGGTTGAAAAATCTAAAAAAGTAATCAACGATTCAACTAAAGTCTGTGAAATATTACTTTTAACACGGCTCTTTCTCGAAGACGAAGAGGTCCGATGCTCTGTCCTCCACTAATCACTCCCACTACCTAGCAGCAACTTCTAACGCGTCGCGCCAACACTCCCCTCCAGTTATTGCCTGGCAATGTTCCAAAAATTGTTTACTGGCAGCAGGTATATTGGTTTGTGAGATTACGATATGTGTTCATCACAAGAACGTGAACGAAATGACACGGCGCATCCAAATGTGCGCAGTATGACCGTCTTTGTCTTTTCTACAAACTGTGGAAGGAGAAATGGGTTTCTCCTCTTCATGTTAAAAGTAATATCTTTTAGATTTATCAGACTTTAGTTTCTCTACTACGAACGAGTTACCGGCTCGAATACATTTTTACACAACTGAATAGATCCTCAAGACCAATTACTTTGATTTTCACTCAACTGTACACATTCTTAAGATGTATAATTATTTATTTATAATTCCCGGGCTGACAAATAATTTTTGAATAGTAGCGCTCATCGGATTTCCATCTAGCTGTTTACCCTGTTGTCAATAAACAAGGTAAATATTTGCAGTAGCGGAAGTCTTCGGGGTGAATTAAAGCCCTTAATTTGGATTTTCGTTTAATAATAATTATAATATTATTTAGACCATTGGTCTGTCTGTTGCAAAGTTTTTGATAAGTACATGTTGGTTCACTTTGCTGAGCATATTATACAAAATCGAGAATTGACTGAGATGCAGCAAATATATTAATATTAGTTTACCTTTTCTTGCTTCCAATCGTCAGGTCTTGATGTTTTATCCGTGATATCGTTTGAATTCAAAAACTCGTTCCTAAAATCAGTTGCCAATTTGACGAGTTGCTTGTTGAAGCGCATACTTCTTCTACACTTCCAGTAGGTGGGACCTCCGAAATTATGGTGAAGCGCTACTTCTGCGTGATCAATTACAGCAATCCTGAAATGAAACAAAAATGCCAAACATTCATTTGTGTCCACATAGGCGAGAACAAATTTGTCCCAAACTTGTGCGAAAGCAGTATTGGAGGAATGATGTTAATATTTATGCATGAACCTACTTATGTGGGATCGAGCACATGGTAATTGACTTGGAAGCTCATAACTTTCAATTAGTAGGGCTGTCCTGGAGCACTAAATCCTCAATAAGCAATGCAATCCTGCACAATACGCAACGAATACTAAAGGAAAATGAAATTGGCAAAAAACAATACGCATGCTCTTCAGCGAAAGCGAGAACAAGTGCCTCAACGTTAAAACTAGTACAGATGACCTTACAGTTGTGTTGTGTGTGATGTTGTTGTACTTTTCCATAATGAAAACACAAATTGAAATTGTCAACCAATTTTATCCATAACCACTTTTATATGAAAGCGGTTGAAAATTTCTATTTGTGTTTTCATCATAGTACATATGATTTTACTTCAAGT
This sequence comes from Nilaparvata lugens, assembly GCF_014356525.2. NCBI lineage: Eukaryota > Metazoa > Arthropoda > Insecta > Hemiptera > Delphacidae > Nilaparvata > Nilaparvata lugens. The sequence continues at coordinate 90,144,247 of NC_052506.1, read as the reverse complement.
CTAGCTCTAGAGAAACGATGCCGTCATGTAAAGATAAAACGAAATGTCATTTGCACTGACCTTGGTCTGTAAAAGTCGAGTAACTCAGCTATAAGAGATGCCTCGCCTTGGAAAGATATACAATGAACATTTTTGGCAGTTATATTTTTGTAGCCCCACAAATTCACTTCATATTCATCATCTTTGATTTTCCTGCAAACAGAAACATATTTTCATTCTTTTTAATTAGCCTACAGTATACACTTTTATAATAATAATTTCCTTCTCTGATCCACACACAGATGTCAATGATTTACACAGACCACTGTCTATGCTTATCAACAGAACCGTAAAAGACTCGCACCAATTCAACCCTACCTTACTTTACTTTCGCTGGCTCTACAGTCCGGTGTGGACCTTGGCCTCCCTCACGATTTTCCTCCATGCTTCTCTGTCTTCTGCTTTTCTCCTCCACGACCGCACAAGCATGATGTGCAAGTCCTCCTCCACATCCCCTAACCACCTCTTCCTTGGTCTTCCACGCTTTCTAATCCCCATCATTTGTGCGTTGTTAGAATTCAACCCTACCAACTACCATTAATTATAGAATATTCAACCAACATACAGTTTTAAAGGCACGTATAAAGTTCTTGACCGAGACAAAAACACAATTACACTTGAGATTTATCAAAACAAAAACCCACATTCAAGATCAAAACCGGTCCCGGAACAGGATCCAGAGTCTTTGGAGAGAACCAAACTCACACTAAGTTCTGGGTATACCACACGGCCAGGCAGAATAGTCAAATTCAGTAACATTTCAACTTATAGCTAAATTGTCCGCCCGGGGGGGGGGGTGATGTGCCGTCAAATGTGTTATTTCTGAGTGCCATAGCAATGGACTTTGAATAGTTTGTTATTGAGGAAAACAATTAATTTAAGTTTACTTTTCGCTACTTTACTACCTAAATGTATTGTCTAATGTGAAAAGTGTTCTCATTTTATAAAAAAAAGATACATATGAGTCTGTATTAATAATTATTCCTATATAATTTTTCCAATCAAAGTATTAGCGAGAGGTTATTCATTATAACTTACCTTGCATTTATCCATCACGTGTTGTGCTTCATTTTTTAAATAAAAATGTATTTTTTATTTATTCACCAACTGTCGTTGACTAATGTCAAGATTAATTCAAATTATGGTTCGTCAATAAACAATTCACTTTTTAAAAAACCTTCAAATTTATTTCAAATGTATTTTATAAGTATTACCTACTTTGATTTACATTTAGAGGAGTCCGTCCGTCTAGCTCGAAGTTTGATGTAGAATTTATTAACAATAGCACTCTAATAGCTAATTACAACTATGCTGACTGAACAACTTAACAGTAAAATATAGTGGTTGTATGCAGTTTTCAGTCACATAACTTTCATTAAAATATAGTTTTTATCCATTGCTGCTGTTTATCAAATAGGTTTTCAAGGTTTCCGTAGCTTAGCTTTTCAATAATTAATAAAAATATTGTATAGCTAAGCTGTGGAACAAAATGATTACATCTGAGATATTACTCACCGAAACTTCCGTGATGAATCTGGCTGATTGCATGAAGTTTTCTTCCATCTTGGTTTCCAGTCGATCAGGCCATCTTTCGATTCAAACAGATCTTTGTAATGTTGCAAAATGAAAACTTCATCTACCTTGAATTGCTTCACACCTAAAAATTGAATCATCAATGAACATCAATAATAAAATTTCACCATATTCAAAGCACATTTGACACAATAGAAATATATGGTTATGCGAAAAAAATTGTGTCAGACTTATTCTCTATCAAATATGACACATGCACAATTATCTCAAGATCTCAATATTGTGAGGAATATGCTGCCAGTTATCTATCGCTCGTTGAAAAGTACAATGTTTACGTTGTTTGAAGTCTATGAAGAGCCCGATAAAGATAATCAAAAATTGAATACTGTAAATATAGTGTTATCACCTAATCAAGCTTGATAAGAGCTAAAAAGATAAGGGATGACACTGAGTATGTGGGATATACACTGATTTACTAAAACACACTAATTTGATTCCAAAATAATTGTCCAGTTCTACTTCATCTGAGATAGCTGAAGTAATTATTTATTTAAGAAAATTGAATGTAGTAAATTATCCATTTGCTTAGAAATGGAAATTCATCTATTTCACATTGAATAATGGGGTTACACATTCCATAAATAATTTGATTACAAATTAATTAATCTACTTCATCTGAGATAGCTCAAGTAATTATTTATTTTAGAAAATTGAATGTATTAGACCATCCATTTGCTTAGAAATGGTAATTCATCTATTTCACATTGAATAATGGGGCTTTGTGGTCAGAATCTTCCTTTCTTACATCTGAGATAGCACAAGTAATGATTTATTTTAGAAAATTGAATGTAGTAAATTATCCATTTGCTTAAAAATGGAAATTCATCTATTTCACATTATTAATGGGACTTTGTGCTCAAGATCTTACATCTTACACAGGGAAATATTTAATTATGGAAATCAATAGCTACTTAGGATTCTACAGAATTAAATACCTTGCTATTTTAAGTAAGTATGATTAACCTCAATTGATTGTTTGACCCACCTTCAAGAAATTGATGCATTTCTAAAACCGGAGCAAATTCTTTCATGCTGGGCACATCAAAGAAATTGTCCCAAAATAACTGTTTTTGATTGCCAATTTCTTCTTCAGGAGTTTGCCAATGATAGAGCGAGTCCCAGGGAGGAAGGACCTGCAGAATTTGGACATAGCCCCATTATACATTATAAGTGAAACATAAGTTTTAAAATCATAAAAATATAAGGATTTCCTTTGGAATGAATTTTATTATTCATGCGTGACATCATTAGTGATAAAAGCCATCACAATGAGTATTCTTATGACTTATGTGCTTGCTTACAGATACTTCTCTATTCCGTAATCCTTAGTAATTTCACTAGTTTTTAAAATGATTTTCCACTAACTGGATCTCGTAAAATTAATCACGGTTTAAATTTAACCGGCTGTTGTGCAACCGGGTCTAGGACTTATTAAAACAAACTTATTCAACCGTTTAAACAGTCTTCCAATTTATTTACTGTTCATATAGTTTATAGTACGGTAGGCTACATGTACGTAAATTCATGCATGCAATGATGCAATAGCATGCTCCATATCTTGCATCTTGAAACAATTCTTAGGTTTAATCTCCATCAATAATTTGATAGATTTATATATCCATAAAATAATCTAAATCAATAGGAGTTATTTAATACAAAATATTAAATAAGTTTGATATTTAATACAAACTTACCTAGATAGAAGAGATGATTTATCTGAACATTCTCCATCTTTAGTGCAGAACTGTCCGGAAGAATATTTTAAAAACACTGCAATTAAAGTTAGAAACAATAAAAAATAATGTGTATGCATAATCCTAATCATCACACAAATTTGTCAACTAAATTATTTTTCCAGGTAACTCAAATGTAATTTCGTACCTCTTCCAGTTAACAAAATTGATAAACATAAGTTTTATTAACCATGATTAAGGTATAAAGTGACTTTTACTTTTTAAAATAAAGAATTTTAAAAAAAGCTCTGCTATTAATTCACCACTGACAATCTTGAAAACAAAAGCAGCTTAACCATAACATAACCTCAATATCAAAAACCAGAGCTCACGCTCTGACAGCTGATGCCAGCTGTAGCGCTGACATCAATTTTGTCCAATCGCATGCTTGCCCGCGTTATTTGAAAAATTGGAGTGAAAAAATTCCGAAATGTTTAATCTATTAGTAGTCCACAAGAAATTTTTAATTCATAAATAAAACGTCCAAAACGACTAAACCATTGTTTATATGCATAGTCTACGTAATGAATCAGGCAATTGTTTAGTTTAGTCATTAGATGAGAATAAACATATATTATGTATGTATATGGAATGTATAATTTTAGGAAGTGTTTACCAAAAGATGTCCAGTCATTTGAGCTTAAAAAATATTTGCTCTTTATTCGCAATGCTACATTAAACAACTTTGTGAGTCTTTTTTCTCAAAAACTACATCATATTGCTTTCAAATCCCATCGAAATCTTACCATTAAATCTTCTGATATTCTCAATTATGTTATTAGTATAGGCGGCAATGTTACTTCTTGTTTTCGTATTTGTGAAACTTTTTTCTTTACCTACTTTTTATTGTAGGAACAACAATAATTGTTCATAATTCAATATCAGTAGATTCTATAATTCTAGTTAATAAATGATTCATATGAGAAAATATAAGTTGGAAAAAGAATATTTATTTTCTCAAATCTTATAATATTTCTCCGAATGATCTCAATTCATAAACAATAGGTAGTATTGTTCGGATACGGATGAATGCCATATTTAGAAAGCCTCCTAATAAGGACGATAACCCCTTCAACGATCTCGGAGGACACTCTTATTTAATTTGAGGAAAGGCAAGGCTTCCACACAACATACCATCCTAAAAAAAGTTTTTGACTTGGTGGACCTTGAACCATAATATAGGTAATAAATGCATCTTGAAATTGGGGTATCTTGAATATTTTTTTGGAAGCAATAACATTTTCCTCACCTATGCTGTATGTGCAGATGGGGCAATGAAAGTAAAAAATGATACTATATAGGTAGACCTACTACTAGGCTACTGTATAGTTCTTTTTAAGCAAAATATTGAGTACCGGTAGCCCTATAAAACACTATACTCAAGTACCGGAACTGTAATAAAATTATATGTCAACATGTTTTTTTTTTGCAGTGAATACGGAAAAGTAAATGCTGGACGTAATGAGACAACTGGATAACTCTGAAATGGGAATGTTAGAAGATGAGGAATTGGAGAATGATATTGCTATTCCATTTTTCATAGGAGCCAATAAAATCATATACTGATGAAAATATCAACTTGCTTTGATTTATAAAGCATTGTAATTCGAGTTATCTACCAAATCAATTTTTTTGGTTGTGGAGGAGATAATAATATATAATATACATTACCGGTAGCAGTAAAAAATTATCAAAATAAATTATAAAATAGATAAAAAATTATCAATCGCATCCTCATTCTTAGTATCAGTTTGTGCAATAAAGAAATATTTTTTCCAATAAAATTATTTTTAATTTGACTATATATATCTCTCTTCTGAACCATTGAAGACCTAGCGTAGGCTATATTCTAAAAGGACACTCAAAAATTCAACATACATAATATGGGTAACAACAAACAAACATTCAACAACAAAAATTATTCAACATAATTGTTTTATGAGCATCCCGTTCATTCCATTACAGGGGGAAGGATAACCCACTATTATGAATGATAAAATACCACTAAAATCTACTTGAATAGAAATTGTTGTCCTTTTTTACATATTGGGCAATATGTAGTATGAAGTTGTGAGTCAATCTTGGGTGTGACCGGTGTACAGAATATTGTTGTTCTTCTAATAGCACATTGCGCCGCAATGTCTCTTCACATTATGCTACGCTACGCTGAAAACGCTACGTCTTCGGAATATACCGTACGTAGCCGTCCTCTCTCCCAACTTTGAAAGCTACGCTACGCTGATGTAAATGGGATTTGAACGCTGATGTAGCGTTCAATCTTGGGAGTTACGACAGCTGCGTCTTCAGAAGACGTAGCGTAGCGTAATGTGAAGAGACTTAAGGAGGTTGAAGTTTGAAACAGTGCACAGAACCCAGCATTCATCATATAGGGAAGAAACCAAATTTGAGGGATAAAAGAAACAGAACTCATGAAATTATCAATATTTATTAAAAACATGATAAAACTAGACTTACAATGAAATCATGGCATCTTTAAAATTTATAGCAAGGATATGAGTAATCAATGAGAGTATAGTGTATCAATTTTAATAGCGATATCTAATGCTTAGTTGACATGTTGGCGCAGTAAGCTGGCCCAGCCTGAAATGTGACCAGTGTCCAATCAAGGCCAGCGTTGTCAAATCACCCATCCACACACTGGCGCTGGTCGTCATTGGGATAACATGTGGATGCAGCATAATTTGAATCAATCAATGAGTGACTGGTCATGAACTATGAGAATATTACGATATAGAAACATATATGGGTTGATATTGATTTAGAGCGACATGGTCAATGAGAGCAATAGCATATCATCAATGATGCAGTGACTAAGTCAGTTTATATAGCATAATATAGTAATCTATATAGCCTCTGTAATCAATGAATGCGTGGATTAGAGACTGACTTTGGCTTGCTTGAGGATGGGGTACTTGGTGCCGTCGCACATGCCACGAGGGTCGTCGAGTGAGAGTTCGATGAGGGCCACCCCGCCGTATCCGTTCTGCTTGACGTACTGTGCCTTCTGCGCGGCGGTCTCCGGCTCCTCGAAGGACACCCAGATGCCCTCCTCCTCGTTCTTCTGCTTGTTGGGCATGTGGTAGCCGTAAGTGCCGAGTCGCTTGCTGGGGTCGGTGACGCGACGCAGAGTGTCTCGCGGTGCCTTGGCGTTGGTCGGACTCACAATGCGCGGACAGATCTCGTAGTAGGCGAGCAGGCCCTCGGTCTTGGTGTGTGTGCCGGCCGGACCTGGCCCCGTCGGCCACCAGAGGCGGCACGCCCGAAATGGCGCTGTCCAGCGTCGTCTTCCACGTGCGACCGTATGTTGGCAGACCCACTATCAGCTTGTGTGCTATAACAACAAAATGTGCATTGCAATAAGAATATTTGAATTTTTGTAAAAACGTATAGGGCTACTCGTAATAAAATAGAAAGAAAATAAAAAATCTTAGTACCCTTTTGAATTATTTAATCACAACATGTTTCGGACATTGATGCCATTTTCAAGTGATTATGAAGTCGACTTTATGACGATAAAGTTGTATCAAAAGAGAGATTGGATAGAAAGAAAATAAAAATCTTAGTACCCTTTTGAATTATTTAATCACAACATAAAAGTAAATTAGTTTTTATTTACTTCATATCACTTGAAAATGGCATCAATGTCCGAAACATGTTGTGATTAAATAATTCAAAAGGGTACTATTTTCTTTCTATCCAATCTTTTTTTCGATACAACTTTATCGTTTATCTCTAAGTTTTATCACCTATTAAAACTCACTCATAGGACATGATATAGGACATTAAGACGAGGCAGAATATCCGAAAAAATCCTGATCACTGGGCTAATAAAGTTCATAAGGTCTTCAATTTTTTTATCTATTATGAACTGCTTGTTGATGATCACTTTTAAATACTTGAATTATGACAAAGCAGTCTGATTTTTATGATTAAAAGTTATTATCTTCTACTTACAGCGCCGCAAAGGGCTCCTCCACAAACGTGAGTAGAAGCTAATAACTTTTAATCATAAAAATCAGACTGATTTGTCGTAAAAAGTGATCATCAACAAGCAGTTCGTAATAGATAAAAAAATTGAAGACCTTATGAACTTATAATTAGAAGCTATTAGCTTCTACTCACAGCGCCGCAAAGGGCTCCTCCACAAACGTAAGTAGAAGCTAATAGCTTTTAATTATAAAAATCAGACTGCTTTGTCATAATTCAAGTATTTAAAAGTGAAGTTCATAAGACTGAACAAAATAAGTTCAATTAAATTCCTTCCAGTTCCCAAGTAAAAGTTGATTTCAATTATTACTCCCTAAACTCTTCAATATCTTTTAAGTATTATACAATTCTCAATATTGTAGAACATGTATCCTAGTCTGCTAGTGAAACGAGGAAAGAGGAGATCCAGTGAGTAGTTTTAGATTATGGTCATTTTATTTATATAGATATGGTTATTTTTCAATGAATGATTGAAAAAGAGAATAGATTCCCACAAAGATTCATGCATGACGAGGTGGGATGGAAAGAGAAAACGATCATAAGAAAATGGAATGAAATGGAAGTTAAAAAGAGAAATAAATGCTTGTTATAGTTGAAATCAAGTCGAAGAGTCAGTTTAGTCAGAAATCAGTCATAAATGAGGTGTAGGCCCCTTTCATTGATAAGCTTCAACGAAGATGAGTTTTGAATACTTTCGACATAAAAAGTCAGTTTCTGTAAGTCCAATTTAATAAGTCAACTTTGATAATCTCCCAAGTCCCAATAAAGAAAATGAGCAACGATGAAACACTCAAACAATCTAAGAAATATTCTACATCACCTACTATAAATGGAAAAAAATGATAAAGCAAATGAAAATAATAATAAATAAAAGTAGCCTACTCTAATGATATAGAAAAAGTAGCCGTAGAAGTGAATAAAAGATTCTACATTAGGCCTACATCTTTAATCAACTACCAGTGATACTTTATGTACCGGTGCTGTGTAGGTCCTGACAGGCCAGCTACTATCATACCCTATTGCAAACCATGCAAGAAGGTTGAGTGCCAAGTAGTAGAGAAAAGTTTGTCTTCACTCAACCTTTGTAATTCAAAAAACGTTTAATCAATTTCAAAATCTTGATATTTCATTGATAACTATGTAAGTGTATAACAAAAATAGATTTGTTATAATATAAACTGATTAAAACTTCATAAAACGCTATAGAGTACAGTACTTGCTATTCTGGTTTGGAAATAACAAATACTTTCTAAACAGGATTTTTTTTTAATTTAGTGAACTTGTAAGTTGTCTTACGTTCTGCTCCCTGCTCCTTCCACCAGCGCACAGTGCTGTCAATGTTCTGGTGAGGTCTGCGGTCGTACTGGTAGTAGAGGGGTGCAGCGTAGTCGGCTTGGTCAGATGTACGCTTCGGAGTGCGGAAGTCCACTGTCCACAGATTGATGAACTCCAAGTATGGCAGGATGTCCTTCACATCGTAGTACACTGAAACAGTGAATCGGGTTATAGTGATAAATTATTGATAGAATCACTTCACTTGTATGGACTACTTTATTTAAATTATTGGAAACAAGTTGTTTGTAATGTTTAAAATTTTAAATTAAAGGGTACTTCATGTTTTTATATTGTTTCTAATAATAATATTATAAAATGATGTTTCCAATGATCATAAACTCATTCAAATTCACACAAATGATGTTGATGGAAAATGTAACATAGTAGAATCAAATATAGCCTGTAGGTAGCCTATCATTCTTTTTTTCTATATTTGGTTTTATTCTTTTCGACATCTCGTCTCTGATGATTATTACGGAATACATATTCAAGTTTCATAAAATTAATTCACTTCTATGGGACTTCATTGATAATAATAAAAACATGTTACCCTTTTTTTTGAAACTTTGCATTTTAACTTGAAAATGGCCAAAGTAGGCCGAAACTAGTCGTTGAAATGTTTTAAAGTTGTAGAATGTTTCAAATAAAAAGGGTGCTACATGTTTTAAATTGTTTTTATTAATATCCAAGTTATATTTAACTGGGAGAAGACAAATTCTGATAAATTTATAACAGTTGAAATCCTGATTCTACACAAAAATTCCCCTCCAGCAGAGCAGCAGTTTCACAGTAAGCCCACAGTCTAATTTTCCAAAAAAATATACAAAATTTGTTTTTGATAATAGATATAGAATAAACATTTGAGGACTTTTCATAAAATTAAAATAATTATATTGTTACTTTATTAGTAGATAGACCTACTAGTGTAACACACTTTTATAACATATGCTATTCATTTTTCCATTTAAGGGGGAAATTGCTTTCAAGAAAATAAAAGTAGCAGATGAATGGAAACCCAGAAAAATACTTTCACAAACTGAAATAAAATGGGATTCAGGCGTTGATTGATTAATTGAAGTCAGTCATTGGTCAGATTTTGGAGCGATTTGAACCTCTAAATTTGTTTTTTTATCCTATATAGTTCTGTGATTGTTATTATGATTGATTATTATGAATCAAATAAAGTTTTGTTCTTCTTGAATATTATCACCTCTTATTATTTTACCACATTATAATATTGATTATTTAAAATATTACTTTTTCGGTTAAAATGATTGGTTTCTGAAACTTGAGTAGCTTTACATATTGTGATAGCTGAAGTAATAGCAAATGTTAGCATATTTTTCATACCTGTGCTGTTGACATGAGGCAGAACTCCAAGAGTCATGATCTTGTTATCAGTGCGCAGAACACTCTTCATGTCTCTCAGGAGTGTCACAAACTGGTCCTTGTGTTCTTCAGCCTTGTCATCCACTCCCGATCCAAACGTTTTCTTCACCTTGTGGAAGAATCCACCTTAAATTAAAAAAAAAAAAAATAAAATTATACCAGGCTATATATTTCAAATCCAAAATCGTAAATACAGACAACATACAGTAATAAAACATTGAAATTGAAAATTTTCAACTAACTACAAAGAGGGCTGTAAATTATGGGTTGAGCCAAATAAATTATCATGATATAATAAATATATACGTAGTAAGACCTGGAAAGTGAAAGTGACATGATATGAAATCTTCATTCGAATTGGGCATTTTTTTATTATTATGCAAAACCTGAAAATAGAATAATAGTGATTTTTTCTGTGAAATAATTATTTAGACACTTTTAGAACATCCTCTGCCCTGAACTTCTGACGATTGATCGTCAGCTAAATTTGTAGGTAGGACTAGACAGATTCAAAAATAGACTGATAGTGAATTTTGTCTGTAAAATATCATTTAGAAACTTTTAGAACATGCTTTCCTCTGAATTTATACTTGGATTGATCAGCTAAGCTTGTAGGTAATTAATTGAGAATTTTCATGAATTATTGAATGATAAATATATAGGTTGGAATAAGGAATACCTTTCAATAACTAATGAAAAGTGAATTCGTATGGCTTTTGTTGGTGGGGAGTCCCTTGCGGGAAGGTCCCACAGCCTGAATATATAATTTGAGCCGTCATAATGGGCCTTACGCTTGTCATACTTCAGCCGGGACCGACAATTTAACGTGCCCATCCGATAACACGGTCAATAACTAATGGATTATACTCACCAATAATACCCCTGTCCTTCTTCTCTTTGACAACTGGGAATTGCCATGCAATATCAATTCCGTCAAATCCATGCTTCGTCAAAAATGTTTTCACTGAGTTAATGAACTTGGTTTGGTGGTCTTTGGACTCCAGCTGCAGAAAAGAAACTATTATTATAAATCCATACGAAATTTGATATACATCTATTAAATAATAATAATTATTATTATTAGTCAAACATTCAAATTCGAATTTATTTTTAAAAAACATATTTACAAAATAATAGTGTACCTAACAATAATATAAAGAATATACTCCCTGCGTGGATGATTTGTCCATGTGCAGGGAGGAGTCTAACTAAATCAGACTTTATGAATGAATATAAAGGGTTCTGGCTGTAGTCCCACAGTTTATCTTCCATGTTTTCTTGAAACTTTATTGATGAATTCATAGAGTAGGCCTACAGTTGTAGAATATGCTTTATTCAGAACTCTGCAGTTATATATGGTGTGTGGTATCTTCTTTGAAAACTGGGATTTGTATTTCAATGTATTTTAAATGTGAATAGATGTACCGTAATCTAACACAGCATTATTTTGAATAAAAAATAATTGAATAAATCAGTGAAAATAATTTGATTCAAGTAGGCCTAGAGCATATCCAAAATTTTCACTACTCTTCATTTCCAATTCTTTCTTCAAGATTCATGTTACTTATTATGGTCTATATATATGGTATGAAAGACAATATGTTTCAATAATGATATTTGTACAAGGACTACCTTATTATTTATCTACCAATGTTATTAGATCGTAAATAAATAAAATTATATTAGAATGGGGTAGATGTCTGGGTGTCACCAAGTCAACTGGTCATCCCGACTGATCATCACCTCTAAAAACCCTATCAACTCGTCTGCATGAAACCACAAGTGATGGTACCGTACCAAAAACAGAGAGGGGATAGGCTACTAGTGTTTGACCAGATTATTATAGTTTATAGTGTTTTATTGGTTTTAATAGTTTTTTGTTTTATATTCTATTGTATAGATTCCTGAGTGGCTATTGAATTCTATTATGATACGGCGCTGAAAAAGTTCAAATATGGATTGTATATTATGCAGATTATATTTTTGTAAGATGGTAGTTCCCTGACCAGAGTAAGGTACTTCTCGGGATCCTCAGTGTCGGCGTTTCCTCCGACAGAGAGCAGCACCGTGAGTCCGGGGTGTGACCTCTTGAGGTCGGTGACCTGCTTGTACTGGTTGTGGCCATTGTCCTTGTCAGTGTCCAGCTTCTTGTCGATTGGCTCGATGTGGTAGTCATCGTCGTCGATTGCCGCGAAACCGTAGATCAGATGCGTGCAGTAGGTCAGCGCCGGCTTGATCTCTTCCACTGTTATTTTCGCTACACCTGCAATAAAGATTAGACACATTGAGAGCACAATTCTCCATTGTCATTCAGAATACGATTGGATATAGCAAAATTAATATAAAATATAAGAAAGAATAGGCAATATTATGACATAAGATAAGACAAAGATAAGACAAAATTAGGAAAATTAAGAAGATTTGGGCAATAGCTTGTTTTTTTATTCTCCGACTATTGTATTGTTTCCTGTTTCCAATAAATAATACCTAAGTTTGTACTCATTAAGAAAAAAATCATGTATTATTATATTGTTATTATTATTATTATTATTATTATTAAACGAGAATCCAAATTAAATGCTGTAATTAGCATTATTCATCAGCATTTGAATAATTGCAATATCTCAGTCAGTAATTTCCATCTGTAAAATTCAAGTAACTTTTTGAAAAAGTTTTACTCACAACATGTTTCAACATTACGGGTATAGTTATTTGTGCAACTAGTGCGCAAAGTGACAGTTTGCTGCACCGAAAGAAACGTTTACGCCCGAGCCGAGGGCGAGGGCGGAATGGTTTCTTGAGTGCAGCAGAGGAACTTTGCGCACGTATTTCACATTAAGTTTTTCCTACAGTTACCATTGAATATGAAAAGTGGGTAATTATGGGTAAAATTGCCTGAAATCCATCAAATAACTTAGTAGTGTTTGAATGGCGGGGGGCAGCTGTGTGGTGTGTGCTGTGGTGGCACTGTGCTGTTGCTGTCCTCGATATAATATATAGTAATAATTAGCGCGTTGTGCTTGGTTGCACCTCTGCTCACTATAGCAGCCACAGCAGTCACTGTTACCAACTTTATTTTGATTTTGCTGCACTGTTGCTCCATATAACCTACTAATATTTTGCGTTGCCATGTTGCAAATCTGGAGTGCAGAAAATTTTTCCCGCACTAGAGCGGAAAAGTGATTCTTTGCGTTCTGTAATCAGTGCAGCAATGGCCACTTTTCAACGTACTGTAGGAAAATGTAATTTTCAAGTGAGTGAATACAATAAACCATATTCCACTTTTATTTCTTGTTGTTCAAGAGTAGCCCTAACCAAAAATTTGATAAGTCTATACTACTCCTATATTCTACTTGAGAATTTTTGGAGAATTCTGTATTATAGAATTCATTCTGTATAATTATTATAGGCTACTTATTAGAGAATGAATCTTGCAAATTCGCTACTGTACAAGAATGCATGACAAAATTGTAGACCACTTTATCAGATTTTCCAATTTCTTCAAAATGTTTTCATCCTAATTTGAACTATTGTAAATGGAGTACGGTATCGAGGTACTCCTCCCCTACTGCACTGAGGATGGGCCGAGTGCCCTGATGGGACCACTGCCCTGAAATGCGTTAGACTATTTGAGCAATTGAGTAGAAGTAATCTTGTAGAAATGAATCGCATATGTTTTTGAAATTAATTCATCATCAATAAAATACACACACACAGATATAATAGCCTTAGGTACTCATAGAATGATTGGGGAAGAAAATACAGGCTCTAGCCCTGAATATTTGATTCCCGAATATTGGTTGAAAATTAGTGTAATTGGAAGGTTATGCTGATGATACTTAAATAAATCTGTGCGATTTGGTAGGAGATAAGAACAAATACTGAAAATGGATAATCGATTGGTTATATTTGATCAGTATGAGTATTTTGCTGATTGATAAGCTTGTGAACAGTGTCAGTCATATAAATAATACAGTATATGGTACACCGGTATCTGCTAGTTTCCACTATTTATAAAATAGGCTACGTACCTAATCGGAAGTGATAATATTTTAATAAAAAACCTCTATTCACTCTTCATTAAATTTCTGAACACGTATAGAAATAAAGGAAATATTTTGGATATCTTAGATAGAACAAAGTGAATATTTGTAGGATGAAACGCAAGAATATTATCTCGTGATTTTATTCAAACAACTATTTCAGAAAACAAGAAGTGAAGGTTGCTGTTGCGACCTTCACAATCTAATTGTCAAGTCGTCATCATAATAAAGTTTATTTATGACGGCTTCATCCTCCATCATTCATTTGGCATATGAATTGGGGATTTGTATTAATCAGGAATGATGTTTGAAATTGGATATTCGATATCCTCATGTGACAGTGAATAATTAGGAATAGTGAAAAAATAAGTTTCAAAATATGTAATAATCATATGTATTAGTGAGCTATGAACCAGGATGATTTTCCAATTTACGTTGTAAATTGTGCGAATCTTAATAAATTTGCAATTTATAATAATTATTTCAGATGACTTTGCTGACCTACATCACTCAACAAATACTGAGAATCAGACAATATTTCTTAAAATTGGTTATTATCCCTTTATTCTCTCAGATATGCTGAATAATCAAATAATTTTGCAGACAAGAGTTGTCAAATGAAATTCAATTTTTCAGAATAAGCGATTGTTTGATTTAACTCATTCAGTTCACGTTACACGTTAAATGATTTTCCAGCTAGTTGTGATAAAAAATATATGGCTCAATCTCAATAAAATAAGAAACGAAAATGTGCACTTTGATTCTAATAATTATATACTTTCAATTAAATGAGAAAGTTACATTCAGCAATATTATTTGTGATGAATCAGCAAGAGCAGTTTGTCCCAAATAAAACTTACTTTTATAGTTGTATTTTTGATTGGATGAATTGAATATAGAATACCAGCGAGAAGTCGTTCATGAACCTTATAATATGAATTACATCAAGTACTAAATAATTCAGAATCTGCCCCTATGAATAAGACAGAGGATAGACGTTCCATTCATAATTCATGCAATATTTTTTTGGGAGGTTTCTCTTCATTTATTCACTTCGCCATTTTAATTTTCTTCAGAGTGAAGAAGATGATCATATTTTATGGAAAAATGGATAGATAATTATTGTTAATGTTATAACTGTGATAATTAATTGACAAAATTGGAATACAGTAGGCCTATATTAGAAATTGGAATTACATTCCAATACGTTCTCGCTGTAATTAATACATAATAATGTTATAATCTATTTTTCATTACCACTATGTTTGGTATAACAATAGTATAATAAAACAGTCGTTTGTCTATTCCAATAACATGCTATGATTGTATGATTACTGACAACCAAAATATATGCATTTTTTATGAACTGATAAGGCTATTGACAATGTGATAAGAGCATATTTCGCTTGAAGTGAAAATGAACTCACAAATGGGGGTCAAAAAATTTTAATAATTATTTATAATTCATGATTAACAAGATAGGAAACATGCTTATTTTTGGGAATTACCATAAAAAAGGGGAATATAGTATTTTTACTCTGTAGCATAATAGCATTACTCTTCTAGTCATAGAAGTTGTATACTGAAAGCACTTAGCTATTTTGCAACTATGATAGAGTGGTGGACGGAAAAATGTAGACTTTTATAGGTGAATATATTTTTAGCACAGTCAGTATAAGTGATGTGAACTAATCCAAGAAATAGGCGACGGTTAATTAACATATAAGAAATACAGCCATAGAGTCAACAGAACTATTATCCAATCCTGAATATGGACGTTCTCATTTGTGGAATTCATTCTTATCAAGGATGAAAATGTCTCAACACAGGAAATTAACAATTTTCAACGCTATAAAAGAATAGTTTCCAACAGAAGAGTACCTAATACCTAAAGAACTGAAATGACTATGAAAAACATCACAAACGAAATCAATAAGATATTACAGTGGAATGAATTTCAAGTTTTTCTTTCAACAGAAACTTTGAATTTCATAGTTGAATAACTGCAAAGTTATATCTTAAGATAAGGAAATGGATGATTATTAGAAGGAACCATGATTATTATAAGACCGAAAAAAACGAAAGTATTTTTGAAAAGTTTTATGAACAAAAATGAAAATTCAAGCTAAAAAATAGCTTGTTTTATGAAAACAAATAGAAATATTATAGCTACAAAATAACTTGTTTCTCATTGATTCAGTGAGTAGTGTTTAAGAGAATGTTTACAGAGCTGATAGAGTGTAAAAGTAGTATACTTTGAAACTATTAATTTTTTAGCCCATTCATATAAATGAAATTATTTTATTGAATATAATTATTAAATAACATCAAATTCAGTTATGCTATTAAACTGATTTTTCATGAAATAATTATATTTTATCCCCACTTTTTGCATTGTTCCTGACAGTAATTATTATTGTACCTGTACGGTGTGGTATTTTATCATCAGATTAGATGTAAAATTTATAAATTCACTTTCTCTGATTATTTTTTTTTAAAGTACTCTGAGACCCACACACTTTATTATCTTCTGGTAGAAATGAAAGCTCTTTACAAGTTGAAACCAATATAATTAATGACTTTTGGAATTTGATAATTTGTGAGTCATTGTACTGATAATGAGTCTTAACAACCCTGATCAATTCATGCAGGGACACGAGAGAGTCTGATTAAAGACGATTTCTTGAAAAAGCATGACTTCTCTGGCATATTCTGTGTTATCTGCTTAATACCAATAATAATTCTGATTGATAAGTTTAATAAATATGACGAAGTCTTCTCGAACTTTTGATGATTCGATTGCTCGGAATTGAAAACAGTTGATAATAATTGACCCTTGGTATAATAATTTATATATGATAATCATTTTCGTGGAATTTAAAATATATCATTAACAGTATGAGGACTGGCAATATAATGCAATTGGACTATAAAATAATAATGGATTATTCTTGTGATGATAAATAATGATGCGCTTTGCGAGTGCTCAGCACTTCATAACAGGAAAAGCTTCAAGTTTACTTTCAAATTATTATGAGGAGAATTTCTGTAGAAGTCCAACTTGGACAAGCAAACGCCATTCGTCATTGATTCATACAATAAGTACTTCATCAAAATTGATAGGGAGAAATAAAATAAGGTATAATAGTTATACCATCTTAGCGAATTTATTACACAATAATTATTATAGAAATAGGAAATGTATTCAGTGTTTACAGCAAGAATCACTACATAGGCCTAAATATATAAATAAAAATATTCAATACACACTTGTATGACTTGATAAATTTTTTCCAGATAGCATCTAGCTTCTAATAGACCACAATAATATATTAGAGAAGCCTGTGATATTTTATATACATCATAGCCTTCATATGCAGCTTCCATTAAAAATAAGAACAGCCCTAGAACATGATAAAACATCAATACCAATCAAGAAACCAAGTAGTACCGTACGGTGTTCAACTGAATAATAAATTCAACTAAATATATCAACTGATAATCCAAATAAAGATATATTTTCAAATCCGCTTGAATACACTTTTCCTTATTCTTCAATAATATTTAGGAACAATAGCCTATTCAAATATCACTACCGATATCACACTATAATAATTAATAAAGTTAGTACCGTATCTACTCAATTTCGTGGCTTTTTATTGTTTCCAAAGAATATCTAATAACATAATCAAACGTTTATGACACTATTCGCTATGAGTCAGTATTGTGGAGATTTTGATTATGCACTAGTACAGCAGATAGATGATTGTATGATAGATGTTATAATGCAGTTCACGGTGCTCATTCGCCACACCCAGACTTGTTGTCTTTGTGGGGAATATTCACTATTTATATAATTTCTCTGCTGCTGTATTACTTTTTTGGTGAATAAAGATCATTTGAATTTGAATAGACGAATAATAAATTTGTTCTAGAATATCATGATAGGTACTTTGTATTTAAAGACGTTGTACCTACGCAGTAAAGTGTACTCCGGTTATAACATGATTGCAACCACACCACAGCTAAACCGGTTGTTGCAAGATTTTCTACATTATAATGTACGATATTGACAACATTAATCAATAGAGATTTCCAAACTTTCATTAAATGGTTATTTTTAATTTGACTTTATTGCTTAACTTTTTTCACTTTCACAACTCCAAAAAGTGAAGAGTTGTTGCAAGATTTCCATTACTGGTTCTAAAATTATTTTCAAGAATAATTCATATTGGATCATTTACACATAACATTTAAATATTATTATTATTATCACTGTCTTACCTTCGCGGTGGAAAGACCTTCCATCCCAGTAGCAAACAACACGCGCCGAGTAGGCCGTATGAAGGCCTATCAGGCAAATCACAGATAATAACGAAAATCGCATTCTTACAGATTAGTCCACACCAAAGGCCGACTGCAGACTGAACTCTGATCTGACCAGAGCGACCTGTCTTATAGATAACCCCCACTCCTACCCCCTTTCTCCTCCGTCATATTCTGATCATCAAACAACTCTGCAGACCAAGCAGAGTATTCCTTGCTTAGGCTCATTGAATATTGTTTTCGATACATTAAGGGTGTGTTCACCCTCATAAAAGTAAGTGGAGGTGACAGCTAGGGCTCGCAGTAATTAAAAGGAAAGTAGGACATCGTTGGGAAGGGTGAACTGGAGTTTCGTTTGGATCGAAATTGGAAATGAGTATCGACAACAAATCTCATCAAATACCAATCTTAGGGACAAGAAGATGTTTATACTTTTCGTTTTGGAAAAGAAGATTCGGTATTAAATAGTCATAGTAGAACAATATTTTTGGAGAAATTTGATAATAGAAACCCAGAAAATATCACTCATTACAGAAACATATAGAGTAATTATTGAAGCATATTATTATCAGAAACAGTATTGGACAAGAGCTTTATTAGATTACTGAAAACATATAATTTTTACTGAATTTCACTTGGTACCTACTAGAAATTGTAAAAATCCCCAACTTTTTACAATGGTAAAATAATAGTAGTTTTTCATCCTGCACTTTACTTAAGCACATAAAAAAATGTCACACAAAATATATAGTAATAATTATATTAAGAAATATTGAATATTTAACATAATGATGCTTGAATAATTGAATTATGTGAAATTATTATGAACGTGAGTGGAAATTGAATTATACGGGTAGTTATAGCGTGAATCTAGATATCGTGTATGGCAAAAAATTTATTGATCTGCAATAAAGTTCAAACAAGATCAGCCAAAGTGGAATACTTCCATTCAAATTTCAAAAAATTCCACCTTGCTTCATAAAATTCAATTTCCTTCTCCTATTATATCTTTTCCCTCTTCTATTTTCAATTTTTCTTCGAGAATGAACCTTTCCAAAAGCTCTGTTATTCGAAATTTGCCAAATACACTCTAAAAATGCGAAGTGAGTTATTATTGTTGTGCCAGGTCAGAGCAAGTATGGGTCAATGTCCTCGTTATGACACCAACTTGAGAAAAATTAAGTTTGTGTTTTCCAGCCATCAGAGCAGTCAGGTCATTCTTCTCAAATCTCTACAGAATCTTGCCTCAACAGGCGACTTCCAATGTATTACAGTAAATAAGAAGCAAAACAGATTCAAGAAGTGGAGTGGAAGTAACTGACGGTCCCTTAATACTATTCGACAAGGCCTACGAAAAAAGTAATTTCAATTTTCTATGTGGGGTTTCTCATAGAAGGCGGTAAACAAACAAGGCAGAAACTTATGAATAAACAGGGACTTGCCTACATCAACTTCTATTGACATGGGTCTAAATAAAATAATATTAATGCTTGATCAATATTTCTTCCCAGCTTTCCAAATAATAAAAGTTAATCTAGTCATAAACAAGGAACAAAAATAAATGAGTCAGACAAATTCAAATAAAATTTCCAGCATTAAATCTTGTTTACGGTACCGGTAACCTGTCAATAAAAATAAATGCTAATTTAATGATCCTATCATGTAGACGAGTACCTACATTGTAAGTCTGTGAATGCGTTTTATAACATAAATTTGGTACAATTTTGACTATAGCTTGATATTCCCACAGATCTGATTCTCAAGAATAGCTCGAATTATTTGAGGCAATAATGACCCAGAAAGATAATATTCTATTATTTGAATAAGTGGGTTAACTACTACAATCATGTGTTTAAAGTCACAATCAAGATCGTATATTAGTATAATTATGTTGACTGTATTGACTCTGGTTTTGAGGTCAATTATATAACATTTATCTATTATAATCATAGATCTAGAATGAGTCTCACCGTTTTGGATACTAATGAATGACAAATCATTGCTTTGGAAAAAGTTATCTCATAACAAACTTTTGTCGAACTCAAAAAAAAATTAATTATTCATGATTGAAAATCAGTTTACAGTATTCATTCTAAATGAGGTAATCCATTCTAAGACATAAAAATAATGAGAATTGTCTAACATCAATAATAATAAAAAAAGAGAAAATAAAACTTCTGACTGGAATAAAAGTTTAATTCTATCCAAACTGTGTATAATAAAAGCTGCCTGAGAGTCAAAATTATATTAGAAATAAATATATTTTGTTTTACAAGAAAATTCTTATCTTGAGTAACATCTACTGTTTGACAAGATGTAGGAAGACTACAATGATCAGAAGCAATGACAGTAGAATTAAGTATGTCAAGGAGTATTTACCAGTGTTTTTCATAGAAGTTGTTTTAGTAGGTAGCCTACATCAAACAATATGTCAACCAACATTTCTGTTGACGTTTTGTAGAGACATGGAAATTAGAAGACTGTGGTTCCTTTATGTGGAATTGGCCAGGGAAATTCAAAACAATATTATTATAGAAGTGTGTTCTGAAAATTTGACGTTTCCTATTGATGTCCGAATTTTATATTATAGATAAATTTTGGGCAACATCTTACATGGTGAATAATATTATTTGAGAGCTGAATACTAGACTACTTGTGATATTATAGCAATGATTTTGCCTGGAAAAATTTATTTTTGGTCGAACGATTGGAAAAGATAACTATTTGCATAATTGTATCTAACGGAGCATTGAACACAGTAGGCTATAATATCTACTAATATTAAAAAATGAGATCGACTGTAGATAACATGAGTAACTGATAATAATGAACATAATATTATACTACTTTGCTGAGAGATCAAATGCAATTCAATCAGTAGAAATACAGTATTCTTTATAAAAGTAGTGGTTTATAAAAGTTTGGCCCTACAATCATTTTTTGAAGATATACCTGTATCACTAGACAACACTAGAGAACAATGTTCATATAATATTGTATCATTCAAAATAAAATGCTATCCTATACTCATTCCATGAGTTGAAAGATTCCCTGACTTCAACTGTATTATATACCTTCAACTGACTTCAACTATATAACCGTATGCCTATATTCTACAAATTTTCAATAATCTCAAAGCTTTATTACGGGGAACTTTTTCAAAGAGATCAATAAACAAGAATTTTGAAAATTTTGTGGGTGATCAAAACGCTATATTTTCTATATTAAAAGCTATATATTTTTAGTAAGACCATTTACTAAGAGCTTCTATGAGAATAGTTACCTTACGGTACCAGATGGCTTGTACAAATTAGATTTGGTTTTTATAATAAAAAAATCGAAGTTAGTTGAACCCTTTACAAAAAATCTGGTGTGGCGCACTCACACAACTTTCCTTGCCGTTATGAAAATTGATCACCTGACGCTAGTGTTCCCGCGCATCTCAAGTCTACTATTCAAAGATTTGAGCCAGCTGGTGACAGGGCACTAACGCTGGAGACACACATGAGGTCTGCTATCTCTTCATAGTGAATGATTTAATAGAATCAACAATAATTTGCAATTGAATAATCACATTTTCTCGAATTTAAAGCTTATTTTCATTTTAGGTGAAAATGTTACTGAACATTAATTGTAGAGATTTCCATGCTCAATCTACTCCACTTGATTTTTTTTGTTTCAATTGTATCTGAAGCCTGATAATTGGGAATCTATCTGCATTGATGGGGCGGAGCTCCTGAAATTTTTACAGATATGGGACTTGTGGCAGTTGATAGAGCTTATCGATGACTATTTTAGGTATGAATTTGATCAAAATCGTTGGAGCCGTTTCCGAGAAAATCACGAAAAACCCTGTTTTTGATAAAATTTTCGCCATTTTAGCCGCCATCTTGAATTGCATTTGATCGAAATTGTTCGTGTCGGATCCTTATAGTGAAAGGACCTTAAGTTCCAAATTTCAAGTCATTCCGTTAATTGGGAGATGAGATATCATGTACACAGACGCAAAGACGCACATACACTCATACACACACACACACACACACACACACACACACACACACACACACACACACACACACACACACACACACACACACACACACACACACACACACACACACACACACACACACACACACATACAGACCAATACCCAAAAACCAGTTTTTTGGACTCAGGGGACCTTGAAACGTATAGAAATTTAGAAATTGGGGTACCTTATTTTTTTCGGAAAGCAATACTTTCCTTACCTATGGTAATAGGGCAAGGAAAGTAAAACTAATGACTTGAAGAAGTTTAATAACCTTCTGTAATTTAGTGGGTCACGATGCATGAGAATGAAGTAAAAATATTAAGATATTAAATATTAAATATAAAGATTCATGAGAATGAACGAAAATAAATATTAGTACTGTATGCAGTGGCGGTTCTAGGCCTAGGCTGGGTAGGCGGCCGCCTACCCAGTTTTTATGAGATTTTTTTAAAATTTTTCATGTGAACCTAAAAATGTTAAATAAAAAAATAAATTTTGGAAGTATATTTAAATGTTTATAGTCATGAGTTATATTTTAGATGATTCAACAGAAAATTGTGTTTATTCTATTCTATTACTATGCCACATTTGCAGTGCGTGAACGCAGGGCTTTCTATACTTAGAACGGGGAAAACATACGTCAGGTCTACAATGACAACACAACGTCTAACTAATCTTTCAATTTTATCTATTGAACGAGAGGAAAGTGAAAGGCTGATTAAGAACCCTGAAAAAATCTTAGAGGCGTTCAGCAATGTTGGGCAAAGAAGACTACAGTTGTAAATATAAAATGTATTACTCTATGTTCTAAATAATGTTAAAGTGTAATGAACCGTTGATTTCATGAATACTAAAATGTGTATTTATTTCAGAAATTTCCTTCGATATTCCAAATAAATAGCCTATCAAATTGAAATATTATTTGAAAGAATGATTAAAACAGCAAAATTATGGTTGGCCTATTAGCAAAATAGTGTCGAATTGAACAATTAAATATGAGTATTAACAATTTTTATATTTATTAATAGATCTTCATTTAATACCTATATGCTTTGACGTCTTTTTTACATGAATTACTTAAGTAGCCCTACCCTAGGTCTATGAATAGACCTACAGTATGATAAGTTTTGCCTACCCAGTTTTTCATGTCTAGAACCGCCACTGACTGTATGGATAAATAAATATTAATGTGTTCGAGGTGAATAGATGAATAAAATATGAGTACCTACGATATGAGGTTGGAGCCATGTATGTTATAATACGGTATTCCTTTCATCATGGACTTTGCAAGTCGCCTTTATACAAAAGGAGTACTGTAATGATAAATGGTACCTAATTTCACTTCCTTTCTTTGCAATTTTACGGACAACTCGATTAGCATTTTCCTCCTTCCCACTCTACATTTGTTCCAAGTCGTCTACAATACAGCAGAGAACCGGTTTTATTCTTATGACTGTATGATAATCGCAAGAGAGTCTCTCATCTCCCAAGTCTCAACTTCAACAGATAACATCGCTCATTATACCGCTTGGCCAAGGTTGTGCTAATATATTAGGCTACTCAAAGAACAATATTAATGTATATAATTCTATGTTCTGAATACATAGTTAGCATCACTGAGCTTCATCATGGACAATAAAATTGATTATTGGCAAAGCAATGCAAACTTTATTGTTAAAAAAATCATGAACTTCAAAAATGTTAACAGTCCCGTGCACTATTCTCATACTACATTTTGTTCCGATTGTAATTCATAATTCTACAATATAGCAAGAAGTAGACTGCAATGTTTCTTAAAGAATGTATTCATTCATATAATATAGAAACATTGTAGCCTACTTCTTCCTATACTGCAGAACTATAGTCCAGTCAAATGGTAGTTTTTCAGGAAACAGCCCCGAAATAATTTTTCTTGGCGGTTCTATATGTATTTTAGGGCGCTGAATTCGAAACTAAAATTTTCTGACACGCTTTAGAGGGCGGCTACACCCCCCAAAACCCCCCAAAACCCTTTAAATTTCGGACTTTTTTTCAATTTTCCCATTTAATATTGAAAAAATTGAGTTTCTCAAAAAAAATAATTCCTGACAAAATTGAAGAAAATAGAATTTCATATAAATTGACTGGTCGCGCAACACTCTCCCATTTTTTGATCCGGAGCTACGAATTTTCAAAAAAGGGGTATTTTCATGGAAATCCACCACTTTCACCCTATACAACTTGAATATTTTTCTAGTAATGATGAAAAACTACACATCACGTGAAAGAACAATTAATTCTGAACAGGATTCCTTAGGAGTTTTCAAATTTAGTTGAGGTGGGAGGGGGAATACACCCAAAAATAGAAAATGATGTCCTACAGCCAAAATACAAATTTTTTCATCATAATAACTTTTCAAGCCTTCCTAACAAAAAATCATATTCCGGCTCATATTGTATTATAAGGTTCATTCAAAATCTATTAAATGTTTATTTTAAAAAAAGCATATTCAGGGGTGGAAATACCCCTCCAACCACCTCTCTCCACCTTTAGTTCTGTCAAATGGTCGTTTTTCAGAAAACAGCCCCGAAACAATTTTTCTCGACGGTACTGTAGTATTTTGGGGCGCTGAATTCGAATCTGAAATTCGCTGACACGCCATAGGGCGGCTTCACCCCCAAAACCCCCAAAAAATTCGGACTTTTTTAATTTTTTCAATTTGATCTCGAAAACTTGGAGTTTCTCGAGCAAAATCATTCTTGACAAAATTAAAAAGAATTTAATTTCCAATAAATTAAATGATGACGCAGTAATCTATCATTTTTGGTTCCGGAGCAACGAATTTTCAAAAAACTGATTTTTTCAAAATTATGCTACTTTTACCCACGCAATACTGTATATTAGACGTCTAATATTGCAGGCCATTAATGATGCTATCCATTTGTGTTTTGTATTTGTATAAATATATGATATGTAATTCTCATCATTACTCATGGTAATACTCCAAGTTGTATAGGGTAAAAGTGGTAGATTCACATAATTTTGGAAAAATAATTTTTTTTTGAAAACTCTTAGCTCCGGATCAAAAAATGGAAGAGTCCTGCGCGACCACTGAATTTATTGGAATTTATTCTTTTAAATTTTGTCAAAAATGATTTTTCTTGAGAAACTCAAGGGTTTCGAAATTATATGGGAAAATATGGTCTAGTGGATAGAGTGCCAGCGTAGCAGCATAGAGATCCCGGGTTCAAACCCTCTCAATACCAAAAGTTTTTTAACCAGATCACTCCCGTGTTATCGGATGGGCACGTTAAACAGTCGGTCCCGGCTGAAGTATGACAGTCGTAAGGCCCATTGACCGCATAAATTATAATATATTCAGGCGGTGGGACCTTCCCGCAAGGGACTCCCCACCAACAAAGGCCATACGAATTTACTTTATGGGAAAATTGAAAAAAGTTCGAAATTTTGGGGGTGAAGCCGCACTCTGGCGTGTCAGCAAATATCAGATTCGAATTCAGTGCTCAAAAATACATATAGAACCGTCGAGAAAAAATATTTCGGGGCTGTTTCCTGAAAAACGAACATTTGACTGGACTAGTATTGCATTTACAAGATTAACTGTGTATTTGAAATTACTGTGTATTCTTTTAGAATTAAGAAAACATACAAACGAAAAATCAACGAACTCTGAATAATTGAATAATTATGAAGAGATATGTACTCAAATTTCTTGGAAATCATAGGACCGGTTGGCCTTGGATAAAAACAGCGGTCTATAGCATAGGAACATACTTGATAATAATTCAAAATGATGCTGGATACAAGCGAATATCAGCTAAGATTTATGACCTTCATGTTCAACATCGCCGTGCTGCCTATTCATCATTTCTCTAATACATTCATAGTGTTTCCATTGGGATTAATTTGATATGCATTTAAAAATTCATCACGATTTTTTCAATTTGAAAAATCTTAAGACATATTTTTACAATCTAGTAGGAAGTGATTGAGGTAGGAAGTGTCTGATCAGTCAGGAAAAGTGGATGAGTCAAATCTCATAGAGAAATCTTATAACAACTTATGAAAAAACCGATTAATCTCATCTCACCATAGATTCATAGATCAAGGTGTCTTGAGGTTGATCAGTGGGTCTAATTATAAGTGGGCGGATAATAAAAGTCATTCACTGTTCTAAGAATCCTCAGGAGAGTAGAAGAACCAGTTTTAATTTTTTTAATATTAGTTTTATCTATTAAATTTCACTGCAAGTCCAAATTTATTATATTCCAATTGTATGGTTCCAGATATTACATGGGTGCCTACAGAAGCAGGGTGGGGGGTGGACAAATAAGACTACGTTCATTGAAATTCAAAAACAAATCTTCTTGGGGACTCCCAAAAGTCCCAAAAACGGGAGCTCCCCCCTCCCCATAAAATAGCGAGACAGCCTAAAAAAGGCTGAATTCTGTAGTTGAATTTTGCTGAAATTGTTAAGGGTTGAGTCATAATTGACTTGGGGGGGGGGGGGTTAGTCATAATTGTTAACCTCATTATTTAATAAAGTGGCCTATCATTGACTGAATGAATAACAACGTGAAACTAAATTTCAAAATATCAAAAGCTCAACTAAAAATTCCCAAGATCTCATCGGGGCGGCCATTCTTCAATTCAATGTAGGCCTAATTGTACCCCTACAAAGTATTCTACCATTAATTTCACTGCTGATGTGTTAGGCCTACACAATATTCTCAAATGGGTTGAAGCACAGAAAATAGAAGAAAAATTATATTTTCTTTCCTCAGCGGTGGCACAAGCAGTTGCATCACACCTGTTGCTAAACAGTGATACTAGAAATCATAGTGGTTGTAAGTAGTTCTCGAATTGTCTCCTAGATAGCGCTGGCATTGAGTCAATCAAGTTGAGTCCTTCCTACCTTCTCATAATGTAGTCCAGTCAAGGAAAGGTTATAGAGGGAAATGTTTGGAAGACAATTTTTGACCCCGCCCGCATTTCTGTTTAGGGTAGTAAGGAGGTAAACATATCAGAAGTCCCCATCCCTACCCCTTGTGCTAAGAAGGTGGGGGTGGTTCAAAGGTACCATTTTTTGGTTTCTCGCATATAACAAGAAAACTATGTATCTTACGGACATAACCTTCATATACAAAATTAAAGCTTACATAATTTCCTACGATATTCATCCTACAACTTTGTGTATATATTCTCTAGTTTTTGAGATATCCACTCTTAGAAGTGTGACATTTTTGAAAAAAAAACACTTTTGCCTCCAATTTTTTTCTATTCTTGCTCTTATAACTTTTTAAAAATGGATGGGAAAAGTTCATGCTGAATATGAGCTTTTAGAGCATTAAATTCTCTTCAATTTGACACTTTTACGCATTTCCCTACAAACTGTTGCAGCAGCTTTAGTGTTGAGTGTGAAAGCTCCAGTTTTGCAACAATGGACCAATTGACAAAGGAATTTAGAGGGAATGTTTTGAACACAATTTTTGACTCTGCAGCTTTGTTGAGACTAGTTAGGAGGAGAACATAAAAGTCGCCATTCCTAACTCATGTGCTTAGGGGATGAGGGTGGTTTGAAAGTTGCATTTTTAAGTTTTTTGCTCCCACGCTCGAAAATGAAGCTTGATAAATTCTATACACTTTTTGTTCAGTGGAATTTTGTGATATTCCCAACAGTTCCCCAGATATTCGCTCTTGAAGGTGTGTAATTAATTGTTAAAATAACAGGTTTTTATCCAATTTTTTGCTCTTTCAGGGATTATAACTCTCCAACAATGCATCTTATAAATTAATGCTTATCGTAGGTTTGTAGAGCATTAAATTCTCTTTGAAATGATGAATTATTTCACTATTCCAAGTTTTCGTTTCATTGTTACAGCAACTTTAATGTAGTGGGTGAAATTTTCAATATTGCAACAAGTGTCAACTCAGCGGTTCCATACCTTCAACAGAGAGGATAAAGAAACGCACTTTTGTTATATCTACCTACCAACTAGTCCAAATTAAGCTGCAAAGTCAAAAATTGTGTATCAGACACACCCTTCAAATTTCATTGTCAAATGATCTACTGTTGCAATATTGAACATTTCACCAGGTACTGTAACGTCAAATTTGAGATTTAGAAAGTAATGAATCTTGCTCATTGTAAGCTGGCCACAACCAGATCGGGACTATACTAGAATAAATTTTCTCTCTATCTTAGCCTAAAAAACTGTCATCAGTATTCTTCAAAAACCAAACCTTAGAAAATTTCTCTAAAGCACTTACTCTTGAGCAGGGTTTTTCGAAGTGTTGCCTGTGAAATGTTTTAAAAATTATAAAATAGCTACTACCTGCTTATTGTATACACGTTTCTCACCAAAAGAAAAAGTATGGGTAGGGTATCAGGAACTTAGTCATCCAGTTACTATTTCTCAAAGAGGCGGAAGGAGGCGGATTGATGACTATAAAAAACAGTACATACCTAATAAAAAGAGAGTTCTATAGTAATATTTTTATTGTATGGAAAATATTTTCATTGTATTTTATATTTTTAAGAGTATGGATAGGGTATCAGGAACTCAGTCATCCAGTTACTATTTCTCAAAGAGACGGAAGAAGGCTATTTGAAGGAGGCTTTTTGTTGAGGGAGGCTATTTGATTATTGATGACTATAAAAAAACGGTACGTTCCTAATAACAAGAGAGTTCAAGAGTGATATTTCCATTTTGTAACACTCACTCTCCTCCCATACAAAATAGCCTGTTATATTTAAATCATTTTACGGCTATCCTATACATAACTACACAAATTTCGTTTGCCACGAAACTATATCTCAACTATTAAATGGAATTTCAAAATATAAAAATGGGAGCAAAGTGTAATCATTCAACAAAATGGAGTCGATAATGGTGGTGTGATGTCAGCCAATGAAAACGTGTTGTGGGGGTGAACTTGTAGAAAGCAACAAAGCATACTGGCTCGTGATTGGTCGGATTTGTGTGACGCAGTAGAACTCATAGGTGACGTAGAAATCGACATCCACCAATAGAATTCCACAGGAAATACCGTGAGCAAACTTCTTGTTCTCATCACTCATCTTGTTGCTTTTTCTCTATAATTCGAATTCGATCCAAATTCATTTTATTTC
The DNA here is from genome assembly GCF_014356525.2 of Nilaparvata lugens. NCBI lineage: Eukaryota > Metazoa > Arthropoda > Insecta > Hemiptera > Delphacidae > Nilaparvata > Nilaparvata lugens. The sequence continues at coordinate 90,114,612 of NC_052506.1, read as the reverse complement.
TTGATTGAACCAAAGATTCTAATAAATAAGTATATACTATTTCCATTCAAAAATGTTTCGAACAAATAGATGACAATATTGTACGAGTTAATCAGCTGATGATAATTTTGAAATGAAGAGCTCTATAGTTTGAAATTCAGACCTTAAATATTATTGATGAATTTTATAAACGATGGAAGTTCAGTCAGAGATAAATTTCCCAATGGACTTCCATGAATAGCTAAAATAATGGAATAATATTTTAATAAATTGCTTGCATTATTGAGTTCTTGGAATGGAAAATTGTTAGTAGACAATGTTATTCTTCTCTATAGAGAACTTATTGACATTTATTGCATTCAAAATTTTGACAGTTCCTTGGAAATATAGGACAATAGTATAAGCAATAATTTATCTTTCTACTATCAATTGCCTTGTAATTTGTCAATTACTTTGGAATAAATCATTTAGTTGAATAAAAGATTTTCTTATTCTTTGAAACATTTAGACGAATTCTTTGAACGTAAACAATTTATCATTCGGCAGTCTATAATTTTCGAAGATTGTGTATTTAAAGATTCAAAGTACCTATGTGGAACAGAGAAAAGAATTGGAACAATTTTTTATATTCAAAATAACGCAAAACAATTTTCTCAAATTAAACTAACAAAAAATGAGTAGTTGAGTCATTGTAATTGTGCTGTCATTTCCTGTCACCTCTCGCTCCCTTTTTTCTATGGAAAATGACTAGACTAGTGATAAAACCAAAACTATTCATAGTACGCATTTTGCTGAATTAAAAATATCCGCACATCTGAACGTAAATTCCAAAATATTGTTTCGATTGATAGAATGAATGAACATATCACATTCACAGTGACATTACAAAAGCATAATGAAAAATTAGTTTCAAACAGTATAGACCTATTTATATGGAAGTTAACTGATCGCTTCTTGAAGTAAATCTGATCAATGCGAAAAAATTATAAGAAGTGTCTGGATCTTCTGTTCCTTTGGTAATGTGTTTCATAATACAATTTAAATTTGAATTTTGATGGTTATTGGGAAATACTAGTTAGAAGAGGAGATAGTAATGTGGATTGATCAAGTAGACGTGAAAAATTACGAGAAGACTTTTTTTAAAATTAATGTATCTATTGAATTTTTTAATGAGGATTGATGATTGAAAAATATTGTTTTTAATAGTAATCTCCAATAGTTAATCACGTCCATCAATCATCAATGATGGCTGAGTAGAGAAATTGAGTTACATTATTTATTCATATGTATCAGAGAATCATATTTTAATTATGATTTGTGATTGTGAATAAAATAAATAAATAAATTATTGAAACGTATCATGAATATTGTAACAAATATACAGACAATATTGGATATTCCATGAATTGACCACTGAGGCTGAGGACTGAATAGTAGAACATTTGAAGGAGTGCTAATTTGTGTATTTGAGTTTGAAAAAAAATATTCTGGAATAGATTAATTGAAAATTGTACTCATATCATTTTCCCACCTCTTGAACTAAGATGGAAAGTTCACTCAATGACCCTCGCTTTACCCACAACTTACGAGAAATTGTCCTCCATTCAGAATTTCTAACAATAAAATATGATATGTAATTTCCATTTTTGTGACAGCCTGTGATTGTCATTACGTACTAAATAAGACTAATGAGATGTTTTCACATTCTCTGTATAATTTTTTCGTCGCAACATATGTAATGAACATTGTTATGTTAAATCAGCGACCTTGCTGAGGCGCATTGTAATGTGGAGCTCATTATGCCATTGAATATGCCATTGAGGCTCAGCGCAGAGTCAAGTTTAAGGCTAATCTAGGTGTGTAGGGTTTCTACACCGTGCTGTCGAATCAATTCTAGTAATTGACAGCCAAACTGAGTGACGGATTGTTGTTTTTCGAGGATCATTGTAGCATCTGAATACTGAATATCTGAATATGATATATGATGAAGATGCTACATTAAAAAATTGAACAACAATGCCATAGCTCTCTGAGTGCAGTGCAGTATTTTCAAATTAAATTCAAGTAAAGTCCGGGCTACACTTATCATGCAGCTTTCCGATTCCACTCCGATCCGATCACATGAAAGTTCATTCCTCGCCGGACTCTTCTGCGGCAATTTACTGCCGAAACAGGCAGCTCACTCTCCAGTCTATGCTTTATATGATCAATGATGGCAACGGCATGGAATTGATTTATGTCCGTCATATGAACTTTCTTTTCCTTCATCCTTCTCCTTATGAACATCCTGAACCGCCTTAGAGCAGAGTGTGCCTGCACGAAAAAAATCACACAGCTTGGAGGCAGATTGCTGACCCGTACTGCGACTGTGGCGATACCCAGTCAGCACCTAAAAGTGGTGACTTCTAAAGTACTGGCTGCTATACACCTAAAAGGAGTATTACCTCCTAAAATGCTGTCTTGCACCAGCATGCACCAGACCTCTTTGTATTTAACGAGGAATCTGCTAAAACAGTGGATTTTTGAATGAGCGAAGCGAATTCATGATTCAAGTCAATCGGCGTTTGTTTGTTTGTTTGTTTGTTTGTACCGCAGTTATGATTCTATTTGGATGAGATTTGGTATACAAGTACTTTGAAACAAGGCACAGAAAAGTATATATCTAAAATTTTGTAATTCATCCCCGTTTCAAGATGGATGCCCTTTATTTCTCAGCGTCCTCCACCGATCCTATTTCATATATCATCATACTCTAAATCCAATTTATATGTGTGTTTGTGTGTGAATAGGCGGGCGTGTGTGAGTAGTGATGTTAGTGAGTGTAGCGAGTTCTGCCTGTTCTCCGAACTACTAGTTATTTGAATTTAGTCATCAAAACACCTGGCACGCACAAACGAACAATCCTTTTCCTTAATTATGCATTTTGCTTCTCTGTAGAATGTATTTTAGAATTATTCAGGGGTGCCAACACTCCCCAGGGCCCAAGGCACCCTCACAAAAAAGGTCGCTTTTTTAAACACTACTGACCTTTTTTCTAGGTGGTTTTTGAACCCCCCAAGAATTTCAAGGCGTCCTCGACCCCCCTGAGGGTTACTGCATTATCAAGTAATTATATTGAATGCGCTATAAAACAGCTAACTTGAGACTGTTGAAATGTTTCATCACTCATTTCTCATCTCTCATTAGCTTACATTAAATACGATTTGCAGACACAATGCTTCTGTAGAGTATAGGTACTGGGGGAGGCTTTCGCATTTTTCCTTTTACGCCAAGTGTTACATCATGATGTCCTGCTGGAGTCATTGCACTTACAACATTCAATCCGTCCGAAACCATAACAGTGTTGGAATAGACTTTACTACACCAGTGAGATTCACTTTAAACTGTCAGTATACCTTTCATGATTAACATCAATGCTTCCTATTGAACCAATGCTGGTGATTTGAAGTGGATTTCTTTATACATAGACACACACGTGTAATATGAGAGTCGTCGACACTCATCTTTGGAAACCTGTTTTTCGAAATGAACCGAGCAAAATAAAAACTCGAAAGTGTTGGTGCTGACCTCTAAAGTGTGTCTATTCTTCAGTATTGTATCTATGACTTCAAAAGGAAAAAGACTCAAGACACAGTTGTGATGGAAACCGAATCGTACAACTCGAAGGGAGTTGAGCCTTTCATGATATGATATAATTTCGGCGTGTTATGGCCGGGATACACATATCCGCAACGAACCCGAGCCGCGGCACGGCCGAGTGACGGACGTACTACGGCGAGTGAGAAAACTAATGCTTTCAAACGTGTAGGGACACATACTGCCGCACCGCGACAGCACCGTCACCGTGTTTGTTGACCGAGCCGTCACCGACTAGTTCAGTTTACGTTTTGACGGAGACGGTGCGGACTCGTGTAACATGGAGAGTGAAAAACTGATTGAAGAGATATGGAATTTTCCAGTTTTGTACGATCAGTGATGAGAGATATGGTTAAACGGAAAAACAAGTTAAACCAAAAGTAAAAGTTGAACCAAATTATAAGTTAAGCCAAAGGTATAATAGACATAATATAATAAACTAGCCGTCAGGCTCGCTTCGCTCGCCGTATCCGTCTAGCCAGGGCCAAAAATGAGATCAGCAGACTCGCTTCGCTCGCCTGAATTTTCCATTTGGGCATTTTTATCATATGTTGGGACGATTCAGTCGGGGGTCCAGACTAAATGTCTGGCTAAACGGATATGGCGAGCGAAGCGAGCCTGACTGCTAGTAATATAATATTCCCAGGAATAGCTCTGATTGAAGTAGCAGTGCCCAATCAATTTTTCCGCGATAAATGCCAACTTGGTGCCAACCAAACAAAGTCAACTCAACTTAATGCCAACCTGACAAAATCAATAATTTAGTTACCAGTTAACAACTGTTTCAAAGAGGTACTCTCTCTAGATTATAGTTCTATATTAACATATGGTATGGACATTTTTCAATTATAATTAAGAGAATAAGAAGAATATACATGCTAAAAGACGAACTTTAAATCCTTAAAAACCACCCTTAGAGTTAAAATATTGCCAAAAGATTTCTTAGTGCGCCTCTAAAGGGCCAACTGAACATACTGAACGTTTTTGGTCCGGTAGATTTTTAGTTTTGCGAGTGAGTGAGTGAGTCAGTCAGTCAGTGAGTGAGTGCCATTTCGCTTTTATATATATAATAGATAATAAAATAAACAACAAAAAGTATAAAATAAGGAACCCGTGACTGTGTCTTCAATTTTAAATTTAAAACTAAATACGTTTAGATACATAAGGCGGAAGATAACAATTTTATTGTTGATATATTTACGATACATCACTGTTTGTGGTATTGTTATGCACCGAAATAATATATACCAGCACTATGATTCTCATCTTATGTGTTCACATGTAATTAGTTTAAAATTGAAAAATATGAATTCAAATAGGATGTAACAAGCTTTAATAGTGTTATAGTATTAACAACAGTTTAACACATTCAAAAATCAGACCACAGTAGCACTACAGAACTGAGACACTGCTGCCGCTCGGCTGTAGCACGGATATGTGTGTTCTCCTACCATCATCACCGTGTCACGGACGTAGCTTGGCCATACCTCGGCACGGGCTCGGTGCGGTTATATGTGTCCCGAGCTTTATTCGTTAGATTGATTTTCTGAGCATGCAATCTCGGCCTATGACTAAAGTTGATAAAATTCGGAAAAATAATAGATGCAGAATTGAAATTGAAATTTAGTTGAAAAGAGGAGGATGAAGTTGGAGAAGGAGAATAAAGTTGGAAGCAAAATGATAGAAATGGTTCACGTCATTTATTTGGTGGATATTTATTTATTCATTTATCAGATATTGGTGGAAAAGAGTAGGTTGAGATTGGAAAGAGATGAATAGAGTGAATAAAGTTGACAGTAGAATTATAAAATGCCTTCACGTCAATCATTTGGTGGATATCATGCGGATATGTTGTTCCAAAACGACTGTGAGTTTAATAGATTTCTATAAAAAAACCGATAATGAAGTGTATGAATATTATGGATATATATCATTATTATTTGCTATGAGAGTGATATATTATGCTATAATAATGAAGATAATGGAGAGGTAGGACTCATGGTATTTGAAATTGATTTAACATATGTGTAAGCTCTCTATATCGATAATGGAAAGGCATAACTTACTGAGGAGGACCTCTATATTTATATCAACAATAGTAACCTTATATTTTTTCATCAACTCCATCTTTCCAGTTCTTCAAATGTTTGCCGTGCTACCAATTTCTCCTAAATAGGTTGTATAGCATTTTTCACCTATTAACCTAAGGAAAGTTATCGGCTCCAAAGTGGTAGATTCTTGATAAACTATGAATGGATCTATCGCCTATGAATGAGAAATCCAATTTTCAGAGCAAACCAACTTATAATCTTCAGAAGAATTTTGGCAATATACAACACAAATCTAAAAAAAAAATAATACCTTACACACTTAAACATCCTAGCATCATTACAAGCTAAAATACTTATACAGTTTATATAGTTGAAAACAATGGCTATAGGCTTGTAAACACACGAAACAATTATAGACAAAATTAGAACACTATAAACTGTTCAAAACTCAATTTAAAACATTAAAATTTTCAATTAAACAGAAAAATATTCAGAGAGCACAAAACACTTTTCAGTAGCCAGCCACCATTTTTTAGAGAAGAAGGAAAAGCACAAAGTACAGAGCAAAGCCTTGTAGACACACCTCAAACCAGTGACGACTTCATGAACACGTCACCAAAAAATTATAAATTACAAGTTTAGAATTACATTTTACATTTGTTCTCAATAAAACTTTATTTCGAAACTGTTATTTTAAATTTATATATCCTCTATATTATCTGTTAATTCTGTTAACTCTGTTTCGGTGATACCATGGAATATGCAACACAATTATTTACGATAAATTCTCAGTTAAAAAGTTGTCCGTATATCGATTACTCTGATATTTACTATCAAGTTTTATAGATCTCGAATTGAAGATTCGATTTTAATCGAGAAAAAATGTGATATTACATGTTATTGTAAAATTCATCTATGTTAATAAATCTTTCCATTCATAATCTATTGATTCATTCAATAATTCATCTCCTTGAATATTTCTGGATAGATCCATTCATCTCATACATTAATTCGTCTGAGAATAAGAGAAAATCAGCTATTTTGTTTTACCGATTGCACTTATCAGAGTAGATTAATCGATTTGGGTATATTTATTTACGTGAGTATACCTGAATACAAACTCAGATACTTAGTTGCATTTATCTGAGCAGACTTCCTCATTTGAGTATCTGGTTGGTGAGTCTAGATTCTACTTTCAACCGGCCAACATCCGAGTCCCTTCCACTTTAACAATAACTTCAAGTACCCCAATGTCAAGGACAAGATTGTACACCTCATTGAACAGCAAGTAGTGTAACACTGACAATACGCGAAATTGATAGCAACAACACAACATACACCGTGCAACGGAAATTCAAAAACGCCAAAGAGACGGTTTGCGAGGTGATTGGTTGGATTGTGAGGGTGGGAGCGGTGGTGGGGAGGGGGCTCTCAAGAGACAAGGCAGTCTGTGTTGTGAGAAGTGAGTGATTCAGACTTCAGTCACCCGCAGAACATGCATTTGGTTGGATGCGGTGTTCCGCTCCTCGGTTTAATTGTGTCGGTGTGCTTTATCGTCTCTTCTTCGGCTGATATCGACTCAGGTAGGGCATCTCTTGACATTTATACAATAGTTGTTTTTAAGCTTTCATCAGTTTTCATATATCATGAACCAGTTTCCTCATTCATAATCTCCTAGTTTTACAAGTTTACCCTTGGTCAGGACCTCACACTGTTTATCCCAGTAGTTGAAGTATCCCTTGTTATCAGTTCTCTTCCAGAACCAACCTTAGGAGTATATGAAATTTCCATTTGTTGAACAGCAGGTAAAAATCTACTTTAAATCTATATCGTACACCCTGGCACATATTTAAAAATGTACTAGAAATCTACACCCTGGCACACTAAACATGAAAATTTTGCACTTCAGCGGTTTACAAACACTAGCTGTAACTAGAACACTTACATTCAGCTATACCTGAATGTTAAGAGCAGATTGGCATAGAAATTGAACATTTCATTTCATTTATTTCATTTCATTCATTCATAGACAATATATACAATAAAGGCAAAAACAACAGGCATTCGCCCAAAACTGCTTTAAACCTTAATTTGGAATACACAGTCAATACGATAGCTTATAAACTTGAATTTTATCGTAAGAAAAAAATCTAAATCACTGAAGATTCAAGTGAGACAAATTGAATATGATAGATTTTAAAAATCAAATATCTTAAACTTAATGATCGAATGATTTTATGTTGAAGAAAATTTACCGTTACCCTTTCAATGTTCTAGAGCCTTTAGCTGCTATTCCAGGCAAACCATAGTTCATCTGTTGTTATAATTTTTTCTTGTATTTATTAGTTTATCAGAACTGATATTCAAACCGATTGTTTTCATTGAGTTTTATTCTCATCGCATGTCTCTTTACACTCTGATTCAATCATAGTGAATGAATTGAGCTGGTAGTTGAGGTTTAATTCAAAGTTTGAATATAAAATATGGCTAGCTGAACTCTCACTTCATACTCTTGGGAAAATAGAAGCAATCTCTCAATTTTGGGGCTGATTAGCTTCTAAAAGGATATCAGCAATTGAATAGATAAGCCAAGAAACAGCCATCTATATCGAACTGATAGAATTTGTTTGATGATTGAATGGTTGTAGAAATTGTTAATGTTACTAAGCTTGCTAAGTTCTCTGATAGTTTCCACTAGTAATAGTTATCTCTGAACAATAACTATGAATCACTACCATCTATATATAAAAGCGAAATTCCAAATGGCCATCTATATATAACAGTGAGAAGTGTAAATTTAAAGTATTGTGCTCACCATAACCTTAGTGTCCGGTTTCCCATCAGGGAACTTTGGACTATATACGGCGAGTTGGAACCACCCTTGGGTCTCCCCACCATTCAAAGCCATAGGCCTTCGCTAATAATAATAATAGCGAAATGGCACTCACTGACTGACTGACTCACTCACTCGCAGAACTAAAAATCTACCGGACCAAAAACGTTCAAATCTGGTAGGTATGTTCAGTTGGCCCTTTAGAGGCGCACTAAGAACGGATTTGGAAAAATTTCCAAAGATACGCCCAAAATCTGCGTTTTCTCAGCTTTATCGAGAACAAATGAACAGAAAATTTTCAAATTTAGTACAGAAGCTCAGCTAAGGTGTAATAATGTTGTGTTAGAAGGAATTCTCAATAACGTCAAAGATACGCCCAAAATTAGCGGTTTTTTACGTTTTCTCAGTTCTTTGATCAATTAATAGACAGAAAATGTTCAAATTTGGTACAGAGGTTTAGCTTGGGTCTAAAAATGTTGTGATGAGGTGACTAATATTTCATCAAAGATACGCCCATAATCAGCGATTTTCCAACGTTTTCTCAGCTGCGTTTTCTTAGTACTTTGACTTTCTGATGGAATGAAGCATGCTCAAATGAAAAATGTAGGCGAGCGAGCCTGTTGATATTATTTTTGGACGATCCAGTCGGGGGTCCAGGGGGGCGGAGCCCCCTGGCTTGACGGATATGGCGAGCGAAGCGAGCCTGACGGCTAGTATATATATTTATTTATTTATTGATTGATTCATACGATAAGTACATCATCAAAATGATAGGGAGAGAAAAAATAGGGTAACCTTGTGCTATTCCTCTCCCAAATTTAGATAAAGTTACACATAGCCCGAAATAGGACTCTCAATTTCATGAGAATCCTATCACATCTACGATGTGACAATCATCTCATCTAATAATTTCAATTGTCATCATACTTTTGTAGGACATTTGAACCTAGTAGTAAAATACTCAAGTAAATACCTCATTAGCCTCAACATACTGTAAATATAAATAGGGTCCTTCGTAAAAAATGGAAACTTTTGTATCAGGTCTAACATAAGTTTGCAAATTGAAATGGTGGATAGTATCAACATTCAACAACATACCTTACTCAAACATACTAGAGAGGTATGAAAAGAGAACATAAACCTCATACTAAGTATTGCAATTTTATAGAAGACTGAGAAAAGTCAACGTAAGATCTATATTGATAACAAAAGTTTATCCACATTGTTTCTGAAGTGCTTGTATTTCACATAAGGCTGGAAAAAGTCAACGATAGATTTATTGGTTACAAAATCATACAACAAGGCTGATAATCTATCGCTATAAAGAATCTCGTGTTAAATTATGGGAAAGACCCAAAAAAGTATCTCATTCCAGATCCATTCACACATTGAAAAATTGAGATACTGTAATTTTGAAATATGTAATTAACATTGTTGCAAAAGTTGTAGAACCGGTTGGCAACTCAGTTGAATTGTTTCGGAATTTTTAGTAGTTTTATTATTTCAGATCTATATTCTTAAAGCTATTATTGTTTAGGATCTATTTGAAGGGATCTTGGAAAAGAATGAACAATTATTCAGTTCTTAATATTCTACATGCATTTCATTACTGGAAAGAATCAATTATTTTATTTGATTATTCTAATGGTAGGCTACATAATATTACGTCCTACATCTCAAGCTGTAACACCTCAAACTAGAAAACGTTTAATTCATTCACTGCCCAATAATATTGTATTGACCTTCAGAATACATGCTTTTTACTAATAATTCTTCTCAACACGAAATCAAATTCCTCAATGTGTTTTTCCGCCTTTTATGTGTTTATTATCTTCAATTTTTGAAGGCTCGTCTAATTTCAAAATGTGATCGAGTGACGAAAAATTTCATAGTCATGAATTTTTGAAGGATGCAAGCATACATTGAGAAAATGGAAACTTGACTGCAATGCGGTTAATAATTTTCTTGAATTTCCCTTCAAACTTCAAGATTGAGGATTACCACTAGCACCACTCATGAAATAGTACTCCAATTGAAGATCCATATCTATCACGTGATTCATTAATCTCAATATTATTCACATTCATCTCATCAACAGTATTAAGATTAATCTTATTTTCAAATAAACCACCTTTGAGAGATCATAAAACATCGATAAGTTAGTACTTATTCTTTTAATTGCATTGATGCACTCCGTTATGAAAATAGATGATCGACATTTCCACCAATAATTTCTAAATGTGTTTGATATTCCTCTAAATTTTCTTAGAAGTCAAAATAAATTAATGAAATGATTATGAGATATCATATTATTTGAACTATTCATCGACTGATATAGATTTAAGATAGACCAATGAGATCGGACTAATTTATTTTGCAGCTCAACATGCCTATGAATGAGCATAACTATAGTGTGGTCCACGTTATAATGGCAGTGGATAAAGATAGAAGAATAGCGATGCCAATTCCCTGCATTAATTAATTATATTTCTACACCGTCAAAAACATAATTGTCATCGTTGTGAACCTAGAAAAGGATAGTATCACCGGCTTTGTCGAATGATAGACAAGGATAGCAAAACCGAAGTTGATCAAATACTGTCATTATAACGTGGACCGCACTATAGTTAATTTAACTGTGAAGTGACGAACATTGAACATTCATTCTGTAAAATTTGTTTCGAGAAACATGTTTCGTTCTATTCTGTTTTGACTCATGCACAGACCACAGAGTAGCCCTCAATTCTGAGTTGCACCGATCAGGATTCAATAATTTTGAGGCTGCTGTCATTACTATATGAAATAGAGTTGATCTGGAATCAGAAACAGAGCTGATTCCACTTGGTTGAACCTTTGAATAAGATACAGTATAAGAATAGAGAAATGTGATTATCATGTTCCATATATGGTGCACCCTTGCATGAATAAGATTAGATTATTAATAAGCATGTTATGGTAATTGCAATAGATGATACAACTTCTTAATTGATTTTACTCAATGATTTGCATCAAGAGTACCCAGTTGTTTCATTTGTACCAATTCATTTACTCCTGAGGAATTTATAACCATTATTGAGGGGCCGACACTGCTTGAAATAAAAATGAAGGTTAAAAGTGTTTTCCTCGTGAGTTCAAAACTTCGAGCAAAAATTTTTGATTTTTGTATCTCAGATTTTTTCTCCGCTGCTCTATTTGATTTTAAATTATTCATATATAATTTTAGTTTGTAATTTACAAGTGGTTTATTTATTGTTTTGAATATTAATTGTTATAAGATTTTATAACCTACTATTAGATTAAAATAAGCTTTCATTCATCCAATTTCCCGTATGAATAAAATTTGTACCACAAAATCAGATTTCTCCCTCTTTTCCCATCAGAGTCATATTAAAGAAAGTTTAACTTTCGGAATAAGATAAATTTGGTGATGAAATATGTTGTAGTTGTCGACGTATTTATGAAAGATTCATAAGAATCAACTCATGTAATGTCAAAATTTTGATGATTGAATTTCAATCAACAGCAAACTGAGATATAAAATAGAAGACATTCATATTTGAATCCACTGATATTCAGCTTTATGTCAATAGCCAATGCATTTTCTAGGTTAACGATAAGAACCGTTCGATAGGCCGCTTAATTATTTGACTTGTTAGTGTGTAGCCTAACATAGTTGAATGATGATACTCAACTCAACCACCTCGTTCTCTAGATCGTTTCGAACAGTCGAAATATGAAATCGATTACCATAATGACAATAGTTTGGTACGGCATTTTGTCTCACACGTAACAGTTCAATATGATGCTTTATTATAGTCATTGGAGATTGAGATTAGAGTCTGTATCAAGTAGGTTTCGAACTGTGCTGTATAAAATATTAGAGAAAATGTATTTTGCTCTCTAATCTGATAATTTGTTTAGCTAGTGTCTTTTAAGAATATTTTGTGGTAGAGTAGATATATTTTCTTGATTGGTGGTAGAAGAGCCCTTCGCCCAAGGAAAATTCAACGGAAAGCGGAAAAATTATGACAGAAATCATGAGAAATTATGTGCTTTCATGCAAGCTCATGAAAGTTTTCGAGATGATAAAAATTTGGCATGCGGTTGATGAAAGGGGCAGCTGCAATCAGAGTAGAAAAATATATTTAAAGGTTTTTATCCAAAATATCGCGAAGATCACAAATTATTTTGTTAGTTTGAACAGTGTTTAAATACTTATTTTTTGCACATCTGATGAGTATCTACTACTAACGTGTGATATCTCTACTAACGTGTATTCAACGGTACCTTAATATATAGAGAGTAAAATAGAATCGCTGCTTCTATTTTAACCTAGTAAGGGGAAGTTATGGATATAGGAAACATTTATATTATAAAGAAATAGAGAATTCTACTTCTATAAGATCATACCTTGTATTTTTGAACAATTATTTCTCAGTAATCTTTCATTTAAAGTAATAAAAATGACATTGAACATCCAAACAATTAGTTGCAATAAAATTTTGAAGATGAAAAAATTCCACAGCCTATTCAGGTAATTTATGAAGTTGGAGAAGCTCAGAGGTAATTCTTGCCGTCCAAAAATACAATAAAGATGTGATCTTGGTTTTTAATGAGTCATATCAACGTATAGTTGAAAGATAAACTGCATGTGTACTTCATGTTATCAATATCGAATTTGAAGTGGATGATTCCTTGAAGTAGACAGCTCTGCTCTTGAAAGCAGAATATCATCAATCTAAACAAGTTCAAGTAGAATTTTATACATGAGAACAATCTGCAGTTACCAGAAGGATTATTCCAATAAATATTATCGACATTATAGAAACAGGTCATGCTCCATTGCTTTAATACTTTTAGTAATACATTGCTTCTCAACTGAATACTTATTACATGATTGAGATTAGAGGATTATCATTGAAAAAATTGTCTTGTTGAAAATCAACTTCTTCGAATTACTTTTGTTCTTGTGTCTAGAAATTGCATCCAGTTCATTATTCTAATGATCGTATTCGATCGGTTCTTGATGATATAGAACGTATCAGACACAATAATTGACAGGCTTAAGAAATAATCAAACTCAGAAAGCGAATTAACAAAACTGAAATATATTACGATAAAATACAAGGTGCGGCAGAAAGGATGAACGGTTTTCAAAGATGTAATATGTCGTTACCTATGCATAATAAAAACATTTATTCACATAACAATATTCACATTATCTTACAATTTTATAAAATTAATGTTTGAAAACAATATCTGACAGGTGACAGCCGTTTTCAGCGATGCACTTTACAAGCCGCTCTCGGAAGTTGGTTTGTACTCTTCCTAATATTGCCCTGCCAATTTTTTCGACTTCCTCACAAATTGCTCCCTTTAGTTTTTGAAGTGTACGTGGTTTATGCTGGTAAACACGTGACTTCAGGAAACCCCACAAGAAGTAGTCGCACATGGACAGTCTGGAGAACGAGGAGGCCAATCAATGTCACAAACCGAAAATGATGCGACCACGGAAAACAGCCCGAATTGCTTCCATTGAATTTCTTGCTGAGTGAGCTGTCGCCCCGTCCTTCTGAAATCATACTTGCCGGATAGGAATACGTTTCCTTCTATTCGGTAAGGAGAATTCAGTGAACATCTGTATATAACGTTCTGAGGTTACAGTTACAGTGGTCCCGTTGTCGTCTTCAAAAAAGTATGGACCAATAACAACTGTACTGCTCACAGCACACCAAACTGTCCACCTTGGGACTGTGTAATGGTCTCTCATGCATTAATTTTGGATTTTCATCTGAATAATAACGATAGTTCTGCTGATTAACGGTACCATTCAAATGAAAATGTGCTTCATCTGATGAAAAATGATGTTTCCATTTTGGTCAAGTAAGGCCAACGAGCAAAATTCAGCCGCTTTACATAATCGCCAGGATTCAATTGTTGTGCCATAGCCATCTTGTAGGGATAAAATCCTAGATATTTATGTAAAATACGCCTTACTGACCGATCACTGATGTTCAGTTCAGGAGAATTTCTCCTAGCAGATCGATTATGACTACGGAGTATGGCTTGCCGAACTCTTACCACATTTTGTGGAGTGCGTACAGTGCGATGAGCACTGGTGTTCCTTTATTCATTACTGTTCCTACTGAACGAAATGATTTTACCCAACGTAAAATGGTGTTACGAGTGGGTACATTGTCATTTCTCGCAAGATTGAAATGATGACGAAACTCACGCTGAACTGTAATGATACTCTCATTATTACGCACAAAACTGTCGTAAGTAAACACACGATGTTGCACATTCCACGAATCCATGATGCCGACTAAACAATGGCTGAAAATGGTATGATCTACCGAACACATGTTCACTTCAGCTGGCCCAATCCAACTACCCAGATCAGAATACTATCTGTTCTAAAAACATCCATCCTTCCTGCCGCACCCAGTATGTAATCATACAGTGCAGGTTCAGAATTTGATTTACAGGTTGATAATAATTTAGCATTAACAAAGGGAGTTAAAAATGTTCTTGTGCTTGCATGATACCATGCGTGATTCGACAGAATTTTACAATTGATAAAATTGAACAGTTTTGAAAAAATAGTGAAAAAATGAATTATAAAAAATATTTTTTAAAATGCTCGGGGTCGTGGTTCAGGCAGCGGAGGATAGTCAATCAACTACAAATTCTTATAAATTTAATATAAATAAATTCTAGGCTCTTAAATGCTAAAGCGCTTGTCGGCGTGGCCAATAGTTTAACGAAGAAAAAATTTATGTTTTTCTGCACTGAAATATTTTCGAAGCGTAGATTGGGGCCCCTTTTAAAACTTATAACTCACGTGAATTTCCTTGGCGGTCGTGGTTTTCTTCTTTAGATCAAAAATCGTTTTGATCGGCAGCAATCCAGGCTTCGGTTTTCAGCACGTGGGGAATTTTAATTTAAATATCTCCTTCACCGAATTAATTAAGGGATAATTTACTTTAAACTTTTAAATTTATCGATTGATGAAAACAGAATTTACAAATAACAAATAATTGGCCTAAAATATCGCTCACAAATAGAACATTTAAAATCGAACAAGAAATTTTCACAAATAGGTCTTTGGTAACTATAAAAAGAGATCTGCACGGTGAGGATTTCAAAAGGGAAGTGCTGTCTTTTCTCTAAGCTTCTAGGCTAGACCTTGCTTCTCAGAATCTCGATGTAATAATTTGCATAAAAATTTGCCATTGGTAGAACGCTTGTGACGTAAACATGACGTCAGTGGCAAGCAGTAGAATACAATTCCTTTAATTACAATAATTTGGTACGGCATTTTGTCTCACACGTAACAGTTCAATATGATGCTTTATTATAGTCATTGGAGATTGAGATTGGAGTCTCTATCAAGTAGGTTTCGAACTGTGCTGTATATACGAGTAATATTGAAGAAAATGTATTTTGCTCTCTAATCTGATAATTTGTTTAGCTAGTGTCTTTTATGAATATTTCGTGATAGAGTAGATATATTTTCTTGATTGGTGGTAGAAGAGCCCTTCGCCCTAGGGAAATTCAACGGAAAGCGGAAAAATTATGACAAAAATCATGAGAAATATTATGAACTTTCTTGCAAGCTTATGAAAGTTTTTTAAATGATCAAAAAGTTTGCATGCGATTGGTGAAAGGGGCAGCTGCAATCAGAGTAGAAAAATATATTAAAAGGTTTTCATTCAAAGTATCGCGTGAATCACAAATGATTTTGTTAGTTTGAACAGTGTTTAAATACTTATTTTTCTGCACATCTTCTGATGAGTAGCTACTAACGTGTACTCAACGGTACCTTAATATACAGAGAGTAGAATAGAATCGCTGCTTTTATTTTGACCTAGTAAGGGGAAGAGCTATGGATATAGGAAAAATATACATTTTAAAGAAATAGAAAATTCTACTTCTATAAGATCATTACTCTTGTATTTTTGAACAATCATTCCTCAGTAATCTTTCATTTAAAGTAATAAAAATGACATTGAACATCCATACAATTGGTTGCAATAAAATTTTTGAAGATGAAAAAATTCCACAGCCTATTCAGGTAATTTATGAAGTTGGAGAAGCTCAGAGGTAATTCTTGCCGTCCAAAAATACAATAAAGATGTGATCTTGGTTTTTAATGAGTCATATCAACGTATAGTTGAAAGATAAACTGCATGTGTACTTCATGTTATCAATATCGAATTTGAAGTGGATGATTCCTTGAAGTAGACAGCTCTGCTCTTGAAAGCAGAATATCATCAATCTAAACAAGTTCAAGTAGAATTTTATACATGAGAACAATCTGCAGTTACCAGAAGGATTATTCCAATAAATATTATCGACATTATAGAAACAGGTCATGCTCCATTGCTTTAATACTTTTAGTAATACAGTACATTGCTTCTCAACTGAATACTTATTACATGATTGAGATTAGAGGATTATCATTGAAAAAATTGTCTTGTTGAAAATCAACTTCTTCGAATTACTTTTGTTCTTGTGTCTAGAAATTGCATCCAGTCTTTCAGACTAGGATTTATTCCTTCATGTATTGGTACATAGGATTAGATGGTTTTGCTGCAAGTTCAATGTAAAATTTCTATTTTAAAGTTTATTAGAGATTTCCATTAGAAAATACCTAATTTGGGAGAATAAGTAACGATGTTTCATATTGCGATACTGTATTACAATGTTATCTCTCTCGCGCTCTCATCACATGCTTCACACACATCCTCTCATCGGTGGAAAGGACATCGGTGGAACAGACTAAGTGCCGGTTGCCCAAAAGCCGGTTAAATTTTAACCGTTGGTTCCAAGAGAACAAATCAGAGAAGCCGTCTTATCAAAAAGGCCTTCTCTGATTGGATCTCGTAAAATTAATCGCGGTTAAAATCCAACCCCCTTTTGCGCAACCGGGCCTAAGGATAGTTAATGTAACTCGCCATAAAATACAATGAACCCAATGCTTCAGAAACATGTTGAACTAAATTGTAGGAGGTAATAAATTGGCTCAAATCTCGTAGTTTTGACCCATTTCTCACTTGGAAAACTTTCATTTATTCAAATACTTCAACTACATACTATTAGAATGTAGTTCATGAATATGATATTAAACTGTAATTCACTTTATTTGCTTACATTTGAGTGAAGCATCCCATTCAAGTGTTGCTGGGAAGTATATTCTCTCATATGCTTATTCCAAGAATGGGCATTGACTTTTTCAAAACTTCTTCGTTTCACATAGATGCAGCTCAATTTTAGAATATCATTTTCAAATTACATAAAATTCTCATATTGTTGAATAACTCTTCAGCTTATTATTTTTCTAAAACATGTAGTATAATTCCAATTATTATGAATAAAAAAAATTATTATTGATTGAATAATCAGAGAAAAATTGTATATAAGTTATATTATTTGAGCTTTCCGTGAGGAGTATTGCACGCAGTGACAGTGATTAGATAGAGCATGAAGGAAGTTGCCTCCCTTCCGATAAAACCGAAACATCAAGTCTCAGCAAATAATTTTGATAGGATTTCTATAAATGTAGGAAACAGGAGGGCTGTAAACTAAAACTAACTAAAGCCTCAAATAAACCAGCATGTATCGTAATCTACAGAAATCAAGAAATCGAATCTTATACTTCAATTGTATGCTCAATAGCTCACAAGAGAACCTACCTGTGTGGCAATTATGGTATCAATCTGTAATGAAGGAACTTGGGACTTGAGCTTTGGATTTCTACAAAAATTAAGAAATCGAATCTTATACTTTATTGAAATGCTCAATAGCTCACAAGAGAACGTACCTGTGTGGCAATTATGGTATCAATCTGCAAGGAAGGAACTTGGGACTAGAGCTTCGGAAGCTGATCAGCTGATGAGATAACTGTTAACATGGCGTTAATTTCCAGTCGAGTGTCAAATGAGTGGAGCGGAGCGACCATAACAGGATATACGGAAGCCGGTCTCTTTTCTAGAGGACGGCCAGTCCCTTCCATATGCCTACTGCAAATTAAAACACTATTAAGTTGGTAATCATAAGAAAAGCAGATTGCTAAAATTCATCAACTTATAGATAACTGGATTGCTAGTTGATTATGATCGGTCTCATTCATACATACTGTGTAAATTTTCTCCAAAAATGTTTTAGGTACGGTACCATTAGGTTTCTAGATAACGGTGATTCGATCTGAAGGTAGTTATTGAAGATTGCTAATAGGCTGGAAGGCGATTCCACTTGACAAACTAGTCTATAGCTGAGACTGATATACGGCATGATATACGTTCACCCATTTTCCTCACTATTCTAAAATTTGAATCTACCGAATTTTCCTCACTATTCTAAAATTTGAATCTACCAAAACTTCCTCACTATTCTAAAATTTGAATCTACCAAATTTTCCTCACTATTCTAAAATTTGAATCTACCAAATTTTCCTCACTATTCTAAAGTTTGAATCTACCAAATTGTTATCACTATTTTGATA
Organism: Nilaparvata lugens; assembly: GCF_014356525.2. Classification (NCBI taxonomy): domain Eukaryota; kingdom Metazoa; phylum Arthropoda; class Insecta; order Hemiptera; family Delphacidae; genus Nilaparvata; species Nilaparvata lugens. Next base: position 90,095,606 of record NC_052506.1, on the reverse strand, counting down.
AAAAGCGTAGCCCATGTTTATTTCTCAGCACTTAATTGTGAGTCTCATCAATTATCCGAAATTCCAATATGTATCCTTAAAGCAGTATAACTACTTCTCCAAAACTTAACAAAACAACAGGTGAGCTTTCTGTTAAGAATCAACTATGCTTAGCCTATACTTATTTGAAATGACTGTTATACTTTGCTCACTATTACTACGAGTAAACTCCACGCTTATTCCGAGTCAGCAGGAATCATGTTTAGAATCTCATTTGTAGAAATAAAAGAGTATACAATTTGATCACATCCTATCTCTGTTAGAAATACGACTGGTAATATAATATTCATTAATCACCAGTATCAGGATGAGACTATTTTCTTTAAATTTGTTTGCAACATAGACACCAAAATAGAATGAAATCGAAGATTAGTTTCCCTCCATTGACACAATTGAACTATGAAGATAAGTTTCTCCCAGAGTGAAACTAATTAGATTAACACATTACTAGGCTCTTTATCTTACATAAGACAACGTCAAGGTAGAACCTTGTTAATAATGGATCCGCCCTATTACAATGAGATAATTATTAGACCATCAAATTTTGACCCATCATACGGAAAAGGAATCTATGAGGAAATGGAGTTAATCGTTTCCTATTTCCAGGAAGAAATAAAATCAAGTTCACTGGACATTTTAGGTGGGCCGATTAGTTTTGAATTGTTCGCAATTGCAGTTTCATTGCGAGTGAAGTGAACCAGAAGATGATTGGTTTTGCTTAATTCAGCGTGAGAGTAATTCAGCTCTTTTTAATGTTTCAAAGTTTATAACACACTTTATCTACCTTATCAGTTCTCCGAAGAAAGCATAATATTGATTATTTATTATACTGTAACAAACGTTTTTTATCGCACTTCAAATAAATGGTACAATAGTAACTGGACTAACAATAAACTAGGATAAAATCAGAGAGTATGGAATGATTCCATACTATTTATACTCTCTGAATAAAATATGTTCAATATTTGTGAATGATTCCATACTATTTATACTCTCTGAATAAAATATATTCAATATTTGTGGATAATAAAAAGGATAAAATCAGAGAGTATGGAATGATTCCATACTATTTATACTCTCTGAATAAAATATGTTCAATATTTGTGGACAATAAACAAGGATAAAATCAGAGAGTATGGAATGATTCCATACTATTTATACTCTCTGAATAAAATATGTTCAATATTTGTGAATGATTCCATACTATTCATACTCTCTGAATAAAATATGTTCAATATTTTGTGAACAATAAACAAGGATAAAATCAGAGAGTATGGAATAATTCCATACTATTAATACTCTCTGTATAAAATATGTTTAATATTTTTGTAGAGAAGAAAGCTTCTCAGGTTCCTATTTATTTCTGACGTCTTTTTTGCTTTATGTTCATAACATTTTCTTGTACTACATTTCATTTCTCCTAAAATATTTCTCATCTATCCTCTTCAAGGATAAATTGGAGCTAATCAGATACTCGATCTCTATGGAAGTCATTTTTAGAGCTCTTAGCCAGAATCACAAGTGCTAAAGAATTATTAAAGCTCTTGTGGTATTTTGAGAAAAAATGTATTTGATAACTGAGGTAAATCTATGAATAGTACATAGATCGTAGGTAATGACGATTGTAATCGAACAAAATGATAAAAGCATATCATCGGCTTTATCATAGGATGAATATTTGGGTATTCTCAGCTTCAACATAATACCCTCTTCCAAATTGTAGTAAGGGATTGTCACTTGTCAATATATTTGGGATCTAATAACATGGAAGCTATCCAATTCGGTATTGTCACTGAATTTTATGTTTTCATATTGTATAGTCCAGACTTTATTCTTTATATTTTTAAAAATCATATCATTAAAATGATCGGAAGAAGAAAAACAGGGAAATCTTGGGCTATCCTTCTCCCGAATTTACATTATCTCAATTGAGTCATGTTTTTTAAATATGTTTTGAATCCAAGAAGGAAGTTTCGAGTTGAAGAAATTTCTATTGCTTAGATCTCGCTAAAGATTGATCAGTAAAGTTGTAGTTCAGCGCCACTTCTACTTCTACTGGCGAAAAATTTGTGACTGACATTGCCCACAGCACTTTCACCATACAAAATTATGAATATTAATTATTGTGAACTGCCAATCAAAATAATTATTGGAAACCAGTCTACAAGTTTGAATTCGCACTGACCTCATAACAGCTTTCGCCCGCCCATCATTTCTGAAACCATTACTCCTTCGAGGTCTTGATGTCTTGATATCTCTTCAAGCTACTACATTTAGTTTTGAACCAGTTTTGCTCTAGGAAGGCTAAAAGCCTCAAATCAGTTTTAAAATTAGTTACAACCCAAATCTGAGGGGATTGAGGAGGAAATCTGAAAAAGGAAGAAAAGTTAAGTGTGTTGAAATGCTCGAGTCCTTTACTCTCTATCCTTGTAACGCTTTATTATTTGGATAATTGACATTTTTTGAAAATTCATCTTGAATCTATTTATCAAGCTAATTTTGGATTTGTATCCGAATAGTTTTTATCAGTTTCAGTCATCATTTTTCAAAATACGTTAAATGTGTATTTTCAAGAAATAATGCTTTTATAGAAAGTGAATGAAGTTCAATGCAACAGTTGAACCATTTTTCAAGATCAGTGATCTGAACTCGAAAACTTCATTCCTATCCGTTGTTTGACTAGAATACATCATGAACCCAACAAGATGTTTTGATACGGAAATTTATTATCTCGCTATGCAAATCCTCTAAATCTTGTCTTAACGTAAAAAGAATCTGCTTAATTATTCACACTATTGAATAAATTATCTTGGAGGCTTGCTAACAGTAGTTCCAAGAAATTCTCCGATCTGAATCGATTAATGGAATTTATTCTCAAGTTCTCGGAATTCTAGACCTGATTTTCCAAGAAGATCTATGGATGAGATGGTCAAGTTTATTTTTTTCGCTTCAACTCTTCCAATTTTTTATTTATATTGATTCTAATTAGATCTACGCAGATTTATAATCCGCGTATGGTATTGATCAACTTTTGCAGATCATTATTAGTTGAATCTCATAAATTCTCCATCAGACTTCAAGTTCTCTGAATGAATTTAAGGGCGTTGATTGTACCAGATCTATTCTCATAGTTACTCATAGTTAATCCAAGTGATTCACTCTTTCTCAATCAAGAGATACGTAGATGACAAGGGAAAATCTACAACATACTCTTTCTTTCAAGAAATTCTCTTTCCACTTTCTGGTTTCCACTGGTTTCATTGGAGTTTCCATTTCCTTGCTAATTTGAGCCTACATTAGGATTGGAGATCAATTAAAATTATACTAAAATGAGAAAAAATTGTTCTTGCTTATTATTAAATCACTTTTTGCTATTAGAAAAAACGACTAGCAGTCAGATATTTTACAATAAATGAATTAATCACTTGGTTGTCAACCAAGAAGATGGCGGACCTGCCGAAAGATCTCGTTGTCACAGTGAGTGATTAATTCATTTATTGTAAAATATCTGACTGCTAGTCGTTTTTTCTAATAGCAAAAAGTGATTTAATAGTAAGCAGTTCGTGATGGAAAACAACATTGAAGAAAAAAATTTGATAGTTTGAATTTCAAGCAAGATAGAAGATAAGATCATAGGGATATTCAAACTCGATCTTTTCAAACATTTTCTTGGAAAGGCTTCAATTCCCAACGATATGTGATACACTAATGCTTTTAAAAATTAAAATGTGTGACACAAAAGGAGGATTTTACATTTTTGTTTACCTTGTTGGTTCAAACACTTCGGCTTGTGAATATTGACGAGAGAATATTCACTAGACTACTGAAATGTCAATGTTTTTTATATCTGTCAACCACGATTATTGTTTTAGCCTGATGCGTTTCAATTTTTCCAATAGAATGATGAATGTTTGCTCTGATTGCAATGAATGCTCTCACAAGTTACAAGTGATATTCAGACAATTTGAGATTATTCATGACAACTACTCAGACCTTAACAATAAATGGACCCGAAATTCAGTTTTAAACTATTTTCCGATAATTTCGTTACTGTATTCCTAAAGCAATGAAATGTCAGAGTATTGCTCTCGTATATTATTCACAAAACGGAACCGTATGGAGGAGAATGCTCAGATGATGATTGAAAAGTAAAACTTAACATCTATGAAATGAATAATAACTTCCAATTCTCAACTGGAGAACTCCCCAACAAGATAAATGTTACAGCAATATTCTAGTACAGCTCTGACCATTGGTGTATTATATCCAGGGGAGGGATATGGGAATGTATCCCCTCCCCCCCAATAATGGAACCTTAATTTTTCATTATGGCCGGATCACCCACTAGTTAGCTTCTAATGTCATACTTTCTTTATAGTGTATAAGCCTGAAAAAGAGATGAGCCTCGCATGATATTCCATTAATGAAAATATAATAATATTAAGCTCTAAGTTTGAATGAAGTTTGAGACTCCAAGAGCAGCAAATCTTCATAATTATGTATAAGCGGGAAAAAAAGATAAGTATCTCATGATATTCCACTAATAAAAATATAAATATCAAGCTCTGAGTTTGAATGAAGTTTGAGACTCGAAGAGCAGCGAATAACACAATAAATTCCAGATATTTTATGAAAAATAATTATTTCAATACTACTCTAGTGTAATCTGAGGCTCAGTCAAGAATCGTACCCTGAATAAACAGCTTGTTTGTTAATAATTGTGCAGTGCTAGATCGTTGATCAACTAACGAGATCGACAGCAGATTCGATTGATTCAGTTAGCTCCTCTCCACCATCATAAACAACAGTTCTAAATACAGTAAACTACACTAACTCCCGAGCAGAAAAAAATTAACTGGCGGTGAATGAACGTGGAATTTGTTGATCTCCTTGATGTGGCTGTTTTTTCAGTGATATTGCCTTTGAAGGTAGTCTATTGCCGATGGTATGGAGCAATTAGATTGTTTTCAGACGTGTAGTTATCGGCTCTCTTGTTATTTCAAGGCTCTGCCAGCTGCGTTGTTGGCTACAGGTAATAGAGTCGATGAAAGACGGCAGCAAATGAATGAATCGGATAACAAGTGATTTATTTTCAATTGGTGTGTTATTGGAGGACTTATCCGGCTTTCTTTAAACATTAATCTAGTGCCACGAGGCTTTGGTTGACCAGATGGGCGTTGTGAATTTAGTTTGCACTTATTGCTTATGTCTCTTTTTAATTTTTCAAGTAGACAGCACGTTTAGTTTGCAGTGTTGCAAAAACGTCCTGACAGATCCATATCTTGTTTTGGTCAAAATAATAGCAGTGTGAAATTAATGTGGATGTGTGTTCTTAGCCTAGATCCTAAGAGGTGCATTAATAGTCTACGTAAATATTTGGAGAGCGCTGCGCTGTAATCCTCCAATGAGCGGAAGCGGTATTCAAGCATCACCATTATTTTGTATAACTGTGCGTTATAACAAAGCTTAAAAGTTACGTACAGAAAATATTTCAATATTGATCCATAACAATCTTCCTACCTATAATAATTCTATTTTTTTATTTCAATAGGAAATTCAAAAATTCTCTCTGAATCCTTCGATGTTAACTTGATTTCACTAATCTTTGTCAAGACATTTTTGAACATGGTGAAACCGGGTACGTATTCAAGAGAATGTTCTATATGAGTGCACTGAACATTATCGATGAAATCTATTGCAAGTTTATATTCATATTCATATTCATATTTATTCAGTTTTTATTGCAAGTTTTTATTCATATTATATTCAGTGCACTCGTTGTAATAAAGTATAGGCGATGTTCAAAACTCTCGACTGAGTTTGGTGGCACCGGGCATCAGAGTCCCTAGATAAAGAGATAAACCGTGAAGATGTAAATTTTGTAAATTGACCGTGAGAAGTAAACTGTAAATTTTAATTGCATGGAGATCGTTCTTTTCTTATTGAAGTACCGCATAACATTAGTCGCTGAAGATAGAGTGATTAAGCCGGAGCTGAATCCGGTAGTTGTGTATTCGTAATGTTAACTGAGTGTCATATATCATATATAATCATATATCATATATCATATATAATATATCATATATCATATATCATAAATCACTCTGATTGCAGTTCTCCACCGTCTCATCCTTGATGAAATTTCCTCTCCATTCTAAGACCTATCTAGCTCTTTTATCAATTTACTCGTATTTCAAGATATGAAGAAAACGTAGTACCCATTGGCCGTTTTCACAGTCATGATCTCTTGTCAACAAAACACCCAGAATGTCCTCCGATTGGACGTTTCCTCACTCTTAACGATTCCTCGATGGCATGACACGACACGACAGAACAGGAAGCTCTCCGATTGGCTGACTCTCAATACCTCAACCTAATCAGCCAATCGTAGAGCTTCCTGTCGTGTCGTGTCGTGCCGTTGAGGAATCGGTAAGTGTGAAAACGATCATCGGTTGAGAATAAGCTGTTGGTGAGAATTAGCCAATCGGAGGTCATTTTGGGTGTTGTTGTTACAGTCAGTGTAAACGGCTATTTTTGGGTCTATCCAACCCATAGATCTAGAAGATGCTCATATTAATGAATAACTGCACTTCTTAAAAAATCACGAAGTCGACCTTCATTCATTGATGAAATGGAAACGGCTAATTGATAACCATTCTACTATCTAGGCTACTTACTATATATTACCTACTATTATAAATAAAAATAGAAATCTAAGTACCCTTTACGAATTGTTTATTCACAACATGTTTCGGCTATATGATGTCATTATCAAGTGATTGAAAATAAAAAATACCTACTATTATATTTTTTAAGGAAGTATTAATACTTTGAGGGATGCATTAATCAAAATGATTGAATTAAAACCCAAGATTTGAGAATTTGAGGTACAATAATGTACGGTATAGCCTGCTGAAAATTAGTTGCTTATATAATGATGATAAGTTTTGAACTGTACTGAATTGTCTACATCAATGCATAATTTGCTAATCAAACACGAATGATTTGGTGCTGAAAAGAATTGAACACTCTGTTAGGACTATGGCCTTGGAATTGTGTTTGAATATTTGATTGGCATATGCCGTCATACTCAAAGCACTACACAGGTTTACTCGTTACAATTAAGAGGAGACTTGAGCCTATACGTCCCCATTCGTGCAAATTGTTCGATTAAAAATGATGATTATTGCTTATTTTAAGTTTCTTAGCTGCCTCAAACAACGGCTTATGAAGTATCGAGCATTGAATCTTGAATTAATGCAGGGACATATTGTTTGTTCTTTACAGAACTATCTCAAGATTGAAGCTCAATCTGTAATATATTATGGATGAGAGACATTTTTTGATGAAGTAGCAGAATAGTAAGTGCTAAGCCATGGCTGACTATAATGAACAGGTGGCCATAGCTGAGCCTGTTTTTTTATTCTCAATCATTCTATGATTATGTTTAGTGAATTATAGCTCTCAATTTGAGCTGGAATTTTCAATAACCGTAAAGCAAAATATCACTTCATTTTGGAGACTCACTAGTCTATGATTACGTATAATAGAAAATTATTTGGAAGTGATGAAAATTCTCCGCAACTGTCATTGAGTAGTGAATCCTTCTTTTTCCCGTTGGGCTTTTGGACTTTATTACTCATGAGATTGATATTTGAAATTCTATAGCTACGGCAAATCAACCCACACACCACACAAATCATGAAAGACTGTTTATTCTAGAACAATCTCTTCCAATTTAGAAAAATAGAATCTCTTACTGTTCAATATTCCCGCCACTGATTGACAATGGCATGAGGAAATAATGCTGTACAAACAGACAGACGAGACTCCAAGAAAGGTCATTGAGCAGTGATAATATTTTAAGAAAACAAAGTACCCAATTATTCTCTATTTGAGCCCAAATTAAAATTGAAGCAAAATATCACCCAAAATAATACTTCTCTTAGGAGGCTCAATAACCTTCACAACTCCAATATTCAAATGTGATAAAACTTATCTAGAATAGAAAAACTTGGAAATTTGAGCCAACGGTAAACAAATTACAAATCTGGTTTATAAGGAATTGCATCACGCTATAAAAACGAAAAGCCTCGTAAAACGAAAAGTTGTCTAGTTTGACTATTATCTGTCTACTATTTTGATATCTTTGTTGGAGAATCAGAATAGAGTTTGAGTCCAATATTCAGGTTGAACAGCACAGATTGATCAGGTGAAACCCAATGTCCCTGGAAGAATTCATTGGTTGACCTTAAATTGTTAATGATCTCCCATATAGTTTCCAAAGAGAAAGAAAGAGAGTGAGAGAGAAAGAGGGAGAGGATTATCAAGAGAAATACTGTGAGACGGAGAGAGAGAATGAGTGAGAGGGAGTGAGAGAGTCACTTAATTTGCAAAGCTCGAAATGAGATGGTATTGACTCTTGTGTTATTTTTTATATTGATCATATCAATTTTGGATCAGAGCAATACATTCCAGCCCTAGAATAGAATCGTGATCATCTCAACAGAAAAAACTTTTATAATTAGTTTTTATTTATTTATTGATTCAACAGAGACAAAAAACATAATCATATATAATGATTCGAAATGAAAAAAACAGGCATATAGCCATTCTCGAATTCTGATTGAAAATCAGTTCAAAAAAGGTCCGTCCCTCAGAACTTTCAAACACAAAATATTCCAAATTGAAACGATTTTCCGTGAGGGCCTTGGTCAAGAATAATTTCCCACTTTACTGAAAAACTGTGCACGATAAATGTTGAATGAGAATGAGATTTTTTCCTAACGAAGAAATTTCTGCCTTTCAATTGCTAAACACTGCTTCCTAATACTTGGGAATGATAAGACTCAATTATATAACACTTCCTCAATAAAGTTCTTTGACAAAGTTGTAATGAAGAGCTGTCACTCGCATTTTATCAGCTTGTAAGTTAACAGCGAACTAACAACTATGAGTATTAAAATAATTGTGTTGAAAATTTACCAGAGACAGTACAAGTTCGAGTTGGCCTACTTATAATTATTTAGTTTGATTCTAACTTGAAATAATAGCTGCCTAAAATATGGTACATATATCTCATAAAATGTCATTCTGGGATGCTTATAAGATGCTAGTAGAACAAATTAATAATATCAATGAGTCGATGAATTGGATAATACACAAAAATTATTTTTACTAGGAAGAAACGGGATCTCTTATTTTATTGATATTTGAACTCATCAGACTGAAGGGCGAAAATAAATATTCTATAGTTGGCAACATTCGATTTTTAAGGAAAATAAATAATAAAACATCTCAAAATTGTTTGGTACTCAAGTCGAAAGTAGCAGGTAGTGCTGTATGACATATTACAGATAATGTGAAGAAATTTATTGAAGTCAAAATGAATATGTAGTCCTAAGCTTCTTCTATCTTCTGACAAAAAACGGGAAAAGCGCTCCATTCCCAAAATAATGTTACGAATTGACAGAATTCCATTATTAGAATAAGAGATAAGGCTTAACGTCCTTTATACTTGCAATGATTATGAACGTCGGAGAACTCACTCATGATCTACAGATCTGATTTTGGAATCCGTAACTTGTAATAATATTATGTGAATCAATAGAATATTCTATTCTGTATACTCTGCTACTCTGTATTGTTGGTAATGTGTTTATTCTTTAAAATGATACTCAAGAATATCTTTCCCATTAGCACTCTAGAGAGAGAGTGAGTTTGTATGTAGAAGAGAAAGGGAATGATAGAATAACGAACCAATGGCAGCAAGCCACGCCTCCAAGCTCCCCATACTCTTTTCTGATTGGTGGATTGGATCGCCTACTAGTGTAGTTCTCAAATTCTGTCTGTAGGTAGCACCAATTACTGGGTTGTGCCTGTATACTTCATAACATTTCTGAGACTAACTCCCAATTGCATGTGGAATACCTCTTTCTCCAACTCCCATACCCTATGGGTAAACATCACCTGTTGTTCGATGAAGGACATAAAGTATAACTCTTAAAACAAATGAGAATTCAGCTGGATGATAAGTCACTTCATATTCAGGATCTTTGCACTACTTTCAATGTTATCCTGTTGTAACCCTAAAAGTAGTGAGTAAATTTCATTGGCCAATGAATTTGGTCTGTATAAGTCTAATAATTATGCACACATCGATTTTTGAACGTACAATTTTTTGTCGTTCTTATTGATTCTATTGGATTGAATACTTACCGTATAAAATTTATGATAGTGATAGTTTTCTCTTCCACTAATTGTAGCCTATATCAATGAAATATGATTTGAGTTATAAATTCAATATTGTGATTGATTTCTTCTTTTGCAGATTCTTTTTTGTCTTCATCTTCAGTAGAGATAAGAGAGCTCAACTGTTCTGTGAAGAAAGAGTCGTCCAACTCGGAATTTCCAGACGATATATTCACAGACTACCAGAGAAAACATGGAGCGATCCTTTTCCACATATTGGTCGCACTCTACTGCTTCATTATCATTGCGATCGTATGCAATGACTATTTCCTGCCTTCAGTTGAATGCATTTGCAAAGGTTGGTAGTGATGAATTACATTAATGAATGGAATACATATTTATGGATTTACAAAAGAGCATTGGAATATTGAAATAACGTATCATCACAGAGACGTAATCATTCATAGTATAGGCCTAGTGATGGGGAAGGATCTTCTCCACCATTGAAAATTGTGTTGGAATATCAAGAAAGCATTTCACTCAGACATGACAGAGATGTAGGGTCTTCTTCATTTACTACTGAAGAAGAAACATGTTTAAATGGATTTGAAATATGTTTGAAGGCAGGGTTAGCTATGGAGTACAGGGTTTTGAGACATCACCTTGATGATTCTTCATTAAGAATTGACACATTTCTATTCAGAATGTGAAAAAATGAGAATTGCAATGTGATAATTTGAAGATGAAGGAAAAATAAAAATAAATTAGGAGATTTTCATATTAGTTGGATTGCTGGAAATTTATCACTAGAGCTCAAGTGAGAGTTTGAGAGAAATAAGGGCCAGTTACTTCTTTCAATCATTGCCATGATAACTTGGTTGAATCAGAATAGTAGTTTATAATTGAAATAGAATCATATAGGCCTAATTTGTATGAATTGGGTTATTGTCGTAGTAGTATCAAGAAGTTTTTGTCTTCGTGATTTTTTCAAAACTACTAATTACAGTTACCTATTGTAAACGTTATGCTGCAACAATAAATTACTAACTTGTGGTATGAACTAAAATATATTATATATTAATAAATATATAATATATATTATTTATTTTATATATATAACATATATATATATATATCTTATCGAACCTATATATGTACAGGAATCATTCATATTTTGAAAAAAAGCATGTACAGAATCCATTCATAAATATGAGAAAAATATGTACAGAATTCATTCATTTTTTGAAAAAAGCATGAATCGTAGTAGAAATGGATGGAAATAATAAGAATGGCGTCCTCTCTTCGAGTTTTGACAGTAATATTTGGACTCCAGCTCAACTATCCTTCATAATTTTTACAGACTCTTCAAAGAACGGAATCAAAGCTGATCTTATAGCAGCAGCAGCAGCAGCGCTAACAATTAACCAATTTGTCATTTTTCACTGCGCAATATTTTTTTTGATCAAATTTGCAATCGAAGCTAATCAAAGCAGTAGAAACTAATCAATTTGATATTTTTCTGTCAACAGACTTGAATTTGACAGACAATTTTCACCGCACAATTCTTGTTGAAACAACAAATTTGCAATCGAAGCTGATCATAGCCGGGGCAACTGATCAATTTGAGATTTTTCTGTCAACAGACTTGAATTTGACAGAGGATGTGGCTGGCGCGACGTTCATGTCAATCGCCACATCGGCGCCAGAGCTGTTCGTGAATGTGATCGGAACTTTTCTGACAGAGTCCGATCTCGGAGTCGGAACAGTGGTCGGAAGTGCTGTGTTCAACACTCTCGGGGTGGCAGCGTGTGGGGGATTGGCAGCGAGTACTGTGAGTACTAAAAAATAACTTATATCATTCAATAATTTATCGAACTCCTTCATCGAACAAGCAGTTAATAATTTGAAAATATAACATTCATGTACCACACCATGTAGGTACTACCATAGATAAAGGAGCATAAGAGGAGCTATAATAATTAAGATAATAGGAGATAATAGAAGCTAAGATACTAAGATAATAGGAGCTATATTTCTTGTCTCTGGTACCTACTACTTTAGTTTGGAGATTTCATAAGAAACATTCCCTCATACCTTACAAATTCAATTGAATTCTTCTAGAATGTGAATGAAGCTTTCCCCATTATATAGTCGTAACTAGCAGGTAACCCGTGCTCCGCAAGGGTCCATTTTAAAACTTGACAAACTGAACACATTGACGTAATGAAATCTTGAGAAAGTGAAAATAGGTCTATAACCATCCTCGGTTAATTAAGAATCTATATTATGCAAAATTTCAAGTTTATCAGTTCAGTACCTAGTTCAGACGTGATGATGCGTCAAACATTATTTTCCTATCCAATACGGTAAGCCAGTTCTTTTCTTTATTATAGTAGGCAGGATAGACTTATTTATGGAAAAATCAATAGTACCATATTTTTAGCGTTGAAAACATATAGTTTTCATTCTCGACTAATAAATGAGTTATTTGAAAACAATATAGCACCAAGCACCAATAATAATAATGTGGATACTGACCGTATGCAGATGAATAGCTTAGAGTTGTATTTGAACTTCAATTGTTGAAGAAACATATAGGTCTGATTTCACTCTCCAATCTATTCACAAATAAAATTTATAGGTATTTGGTTGTACAATAAATTCGTACTCTTGTTTGTTTGAAACTGATATGAAAATTCTAAAATTAACCAATTTAAAGACCTAATCAATACTGTATTTTTCTCATTATCTGTTTTGATATTTGATCTATAGTCACTCTTTTGCATAGCTTGCATATTCGGTAAATTCATAAATTGCCAAATGAATGTCATATTCCAATTAGTTTGTTATAAAAGAAATTCATATAGTTCTAACTCCCTTAAAATTTAGTACGGTACCGGTATAGGAAATGGAATTAAAAAAAAATTCAAATTACAATACTATTCTCGAAATTCCAAGAATGAATTCAAGCAGCAGCTCCAAAACAAACAATCACCAATCAGCATTCGGAAGAAATCGAACAAAACGTAACCTTCTAATTAATTCAAGGTCTTGCAGAATGAAAGTATTCAATATTATGAATATTGTTTTTTTAGCATAGCCTCTGGAATTTGCTTGACTGTCGGCCCTATGCCAAGCCGTTTAAATAAAAATGTAGAGTAGATAAGCTGGAAATAATCAGTTCTTGGAAATCGAATAAGTAAAAATAGGAAACAAATTAATTTTCAAATACTACCGTATAGCTTGAACCACCTTCCACTGCGATTATACAATATTTATCGTCTTTGGAATTTTTAACACTTAGGTAAATGATTTGTTGACTTGTATGAATGGGCTAATTTATTATCACATACTTTTGAATATGTACTCATGTAATGAAGTACCGTATATATGCTTGTTAATTTACATCCAGGAGTTTGAACACTATATGCACTTCCAGGTTTATTTTTACGCCCAAGAGAAGCAATCCATTCATTCTTGCAATCCAAATTCATAATAATTGTAGAATATATATTGAATAGAAGATTCTTGTCATAAGGATTTTAGAATTACAGAAATGATTACCGTATATAATCATTCAATAGGCCTACATTCTATATTATTAGGAAATTTATCTGAAATAGAACCGAATCAATAAAAACAATATTAGGCTACCGTACTGTTGTCCTACTACTATGTATTAGCTAGAGAAGGTGGAGCACAGTAATATAATACAATAAGATGGATCAATATACACATCAGTATTTCAAGGCATCATGTTCTTTCAAGGTACAACAACTGTCAGTATTTCAACACATCAATACCGATACTTCAAGGCATCATGTACTGTCATATCAATTGAATATTCTGCTACAAATCACAACAGTGTATACGGTAACAATATTAATTAGGTACAAAAATAATAGGTATAAGCTCTCACCAGTAATAATTATTCCATCTCACATACTATGGTAATTGATGGAAAGTTGAATAGTTTTACTCGTTATCTACAATATAATAAAGGAAAGAATATTAGCTTACACATACGGGATAGGAAATTCACGTATGACGCATCATCACGTCTAAACTACTCGTCTGGTAAACTTGAAATTTTGCAATATAGGGTTGATTAGCCATTTCATAAAAAAACTTCACTCACATGGGCTAATTTTTAACAAATATAAAAATCTTGAAGTACCCTTTATTTTTTAAAAACTTTAAAGTTGAACTATTTTAAAGATTTAAAAAAAATAAAGGGTACTAGGTACTTCAAGATTTTTATATTGTTTTTATTAATTTGAAATTTTGCATATTGCAATTTACCGAGAATGGTTGTAGGCCTATTTCAAATTCTTCAAGATTTCAGTAGTTGAAGTTTTCAGTTTGTCAAGTTTTAATTTTAATTAGACCCTTGTGGATCACGGGGTACCTGCTAGTCAATAACAAAATAGAAGCTTGTCTCCTCTACTGATAGTTCATTATCAGAGGTAGATTATTCAATCAGAAAGCTTGTTGTATAGCTCTTAATGCTGGAAAAAAAGTTCTAACGATGACTTGTGCACAATAAACTGTTAGCTAGTCCACCTTGCAGATGACGGCTGGAGACATTGACTCTGTCACTTGAAGTAATTAGTACGTATATTCAATAAGACATACGCGACCATCACTCAAGCACCTTCTATGCCAAGCTTATTCTCTACCTTCTATGCCATCTACCAAGTACTAAGGCATGTGCTTAACTCTACTTAATCTTATTGAAGCCATCCTTTCAACCTTGGGCTCAAGAGATTTGTTATTATTCAAGGGTGAGATAGTTTGATTTGTATTTACTTTTATTCCAGTTTATTGTATATTTGTATATCCAAATTTTATTCACTTTATAAATGCATAATTAACTTACACATTTCTAGATGTACAGTTTCTCAATGATACAGTTTCTCATTAATAATTTGAAAATGAAATTTGAAATTTATTGATTCCTTTTCACAAAAACATTTAAAAAATTACAATTTAAAAAAGTAGGAACTAAGTTGACCACTCTAACCAGTGGTCAACTTACAAAAAAATAAAAATAATCATCATTGGGTACTAAAAAATTACATAATGATTATAACTTGGTTTAGAATTATACCTAAAATCCATTGATTTTTGAGTCCAGCATTAATTAAAAATCTCTTGCACTCCGTGACGTCTGCAAACCAATCTGAACAAAAATATACAACCAGTACAATTTATCTTGAATATTCAAAAAATATAGTCTATCATTATTATTTTATATGAATATATTAAAAAACCATCACTACTCTACGATATATTTCTCACGATTCTAATTATCGAAAAGAGAAAAAATGTATATAATGTTTAATCTGTATATTTTTAGAACCTGCTTTTTTATAAACATATTCATACTTATGTCAGTGTTGTATCAAGAAAAATTAATTCTTGGAAAGACATTAGCCAAGCTCTTAAAAGTTTTAAAAAAGACTTAATAATGTTCAGATGATTTGATTTCGTATGGTAATTGATTGAAGTATTTTGGAGCTACATATTGGAACGATTGCTCGAAAATTGATTTATTGACTTTTGGTAAATGAAACATTCTGTGTTCGGTAATTGAATAGACAGCATGAACATGAACACTACAACTACTCTCTCCTATTTCAAGGGCTAATGAAAGTATTGAAACACAGTAAATATATCAAGTAGCCTATCATTTTATCACAACACAACTACGTTCAACTCTTCAAGAGCCATCTTCAAGTGTAACTTTACAAGTGTGAGATTTTCTTAATTTATATTCTATTGTCTTTCAATAAACACTAATATAATTTATTTATTTCTTCATACATTAATACTTGCAATATAAACTATGCATGATTGGGAAAGGAACAACAGGCTTAAAGCCCAAAACTTATTAGTTTTAATAAATCAAAATCATCGTTTTCTGCAAATATATTTCAATTGTGTTGTATTCCAGAGGTGCTCAAAGGGGGGGGGTCTCAAAATCAAAGCTTGGGGGGGATGTTCCCAAGAAATGGTATCAGTATTTAAAATGACCACTGACGATTGTTTTCCGTGAGGGGGGCACGCCTGTGTATTCTATTGTTATGTGTTGTTGTATTATACGGTAATCTTCAATAAATTAAGATCTGTTGAGTTGGAATATACTAGATTAATCTCCAATTGGTGAATTACACGAATTACACTACAATACGATATTTCGAGAGTACCTATATTTAACAATCAGTCTTATAGGCCTAAATACAAAATTTAAGTTACATACAGTAATTTGAATGTTTGACAAGTCTGCATATACCTCTTTGAGAGGAGATCAGTGTCTGCTAAATTATCGCGAAAAAATCTATATATCTATAATAGGCTAAATATGACACACAATTGCACATATACTGCTACAAATAGGATATTTAGTATAGCCAAATATTTTTTAAAGGATGATTTTTATGAGCTTTTGCTTTTAGATGATGAGAGATGAATTTCATGAAAGAAGTTTTAGGTGGGTTCCGAAAAACCGGGTAGTGACAAAGCTGAAGAAGATAATAATACTCATATATAGACATCCAGAATTTTTTCTCAAAAATCAGTGATCAAATTTTTTCCAGAATCTACATAGTTTTTTCTTAGGTTCCAGGTTGTTCAAATCCCATTCTGAGCACTGGAATCATCTTATTTTAATTTATATTTTATTTGATTTCAGGCGATCCCCCTGGAAGTGTACCCTTTGGCGAGGGACTGCGTAATCTACATCACAGTCGTAACCTTATTAACGGGAATACTTTGGGATGATAAAGTGTTCTGGTACGAAGCTATGATTCTTCTTATTCTCTATGTCCTCTATTTCATTTTCATGTTCAGTGAAAAGCGAATAATTGCAGTACTAAAAAAGGTTTTTCCTCTGACAAAGACGTCCACATTGAGAAAAACTGGTAAGAAAATTGTTTATTTACCTATTTATTTATGATTAAATTATAAAATTATGAATTTCATCAGTTTGTAGATTCTGATATTCTATTCATATTTTTCCTCAAATTGGTACAGTATGTCTCAGCCAGACTCATATGTGGATTTCTGAGGATAATAAGTCAATCCCCAACAAAACCCCACCACCACCCACAAAGAAAAAATTGCATCTCAATAAACCACATTTACTTTCCCATATTTGGAAGAATGAATCAGATTATATCACAAGTTGAGAATGCTATTTTCAAAGTATAAAACAATCAAATTTCCACTCAATATATAATATTTCAGTGCTAAGGATGAAACCTTTAGAGTATTGTGATGTATTTCTCATGAGGGTCTTATTCTCAGCAATAAAATAAATAGGCTATTAAGTGAAAATGTGAAATTTATTACAAAAACGTCAAATTGATGGCAAGGAGATCTGTTTGGACATAATGACAATTCAAACCTTGTGTTTTCATCAAGAGGAAAATTATTTTATCATATATAGACTTTGATCAATAAGTGAACAAAATGTATACTGATAATATTATCCAATAATAATAACAGTAATTCTGGTCAACATGATCCAAGACCATTTGAGACAAAAGTCAACACAACATTATTTTGAACAAACATGAATTCTGGTTTGAATGTATTATTTACTATTATAGATATCTCTGAATTTATTGTTCCAAAAATAACCTGTCTGATGATAATTTATCAGGGCTAGGCCTATCAGAATAACAATAATGTTATTAGAAAAGAAAAATTATCTTGAAGTGAGAATTATTCAATCATCTATTGTCTTCAGGCAATGTAGCACGTATACCAACATATAAATACGCAAGCTATGAACAGTCCAGACCAAAATATGTTTTCTCATGGAATTTTTATATTTGATCACACTTTGAGCTGTGGTCGAGTGTCACTATTTATCTTAGAGCGAAGGGCTGCACGAGCCCATGGTAACTTGCTGTTACCAAGTTATTTACTGTCAAAGTGTATATAAAACTTTTCGACCTCTTTGTATATTAGGCATTTACCCATCAATCAATTTACTATAGATTCTGTTAGTATCTGAAGACAAAAGCATGACGTTATGAGCATTATAGACTACACAGATATCAGATCTATTGACTTATAGACCCACCTAGAGAAAATTAAAATTTGAAATACACGAGAAGGCAATGTAACTGACATATCGGCAGTAGGCCTACTGTTGTGCTATAAACTTGATGACGAATCGTTTCTCGAAATAAATAAGTGGAAAAAATTGAAATTAATATCAATAACAATTCAAGTAGGATGAAGAAAAAAAACGATTTCAACATATTAATGCCATTTTCATCGACTTCAAAATGACATTAAGATGTTGAGAATAAAAGTTTTCAAAAAAGGTTACTCAGATATTTTTTATTTCCTTATTAATAAGAATTTACCTCAATGGCAAGATTCACTTCAACCTGTTAGCATCAGTTGCAAAGGGGAAATTGGTCATTTTTCCCTTACCAAAAAGTTAATGAAGTGGATTATGATGATGTTGATGGATTAACATTTTTTTATAACGGAAGGATGAGTATGAGAATAGAGTTAAAGTTTTTCAATACCGTAATAGAAACGCTATGAAAACAGATGAAGATAACCATTGAGCATTTAATTTTAACAGGCATTCTCTGAATATTTTCTGAAAAATAGTTCTGTTTATAGGCGTTTCCTCTTCATGTGAATCTCTACACCTTGAAACCGCAGGTATAACAATATGATATTGTGGGAGTTTGAGCATTTTCTGGGGCTTGATTTTTTGTCATAGTCATGTGTTTTTCTGTGGAGAAGCAATATTTTTCCTGAGAGAAGCAATCCTATTTCTCACGATGGATCTCTCTTCCTTCTGCACAGTTCATAGTTTAAAGGAATGACGATTCAGCGTGAGAAATCATTCATGTTCGCTCATATCTCTGGAGAGTTAAATTGTATTTTTTGATATCATATTTTTGTTGAATTGCTTGGTTTTTAATTAAGTTTTGGGGCTTGATATTTTTTGCTTATGAGTATTTATTATGAGTGTTGATTTGAAGTGTCTTTTCTGCTTAAGTTTTGCACTAAAGAAGAATTATTGAATTATGAAAGTTCTACTATAACAATCTGGAGGCGTTTTCGCGGACTAAATAAATTTTTATTTGCATTTGAAATGATGATTGCAAGTAGTTAATTCAATATTCAACTGCATTTTAACAAAATCTTGGAATCTATTTTCAATAAACTCTATATTTAGAATTATGTGATTGCATAATGTTATTGGGCTACTACCTTTCCTTTTATGCTCTTTCAAAGTCATGTGTTTGTGCTTTTGAACATTGATCATGGAAATAATAAAACATGAAATACTGATTAAAGGAGATAATTCCATTATTCATTAATACTATTGTCCAAAATAAATCAAATAGCACCCTTCTATTTGTATGTTCATCAATCAATACTGTAGGCTACTATAAATGAGAAAATGTATTGAAAAATTGCTATAGGTACTGATTGGAGATTAATCTAAAATTGAAATAGGATTATCTGATGTTTAATCACCATTATGACATTTTTCAGAAATTGGAACTTTCAATGAGAAAGACAGTACTTTGGTTTATGGCACATACACGCCGAGGTACGGAACATGTGATTCGGTCATACCGACAATTGACGGAGACTTGCAGCAAAAAAAGCAAGATTTGGAAAAACAAAAACCAACCGACACAATACACCAGTATCCACCTCAGCAAGGTACCTAATTAAATACTAGGTTCTTATTCTCTATTGCAGTTTCCTTCGATTATTATGAGTATAATGGAATAGAATACCATTTAAATGTTTATATTTTAATGACAAGAGGTAGATAAATTCCATCAAAAAGAATATTTTAGAATATGATAAAACCATGATACATCACGAAAGAACATTTTTTAAAATTGGAATACCCAGATATCAATATTCTCAGAATAATTTCAAGCAGATCAATTGTTTTGCTATTGTAGTTCAAAGAAAAATAATTTCAGTATTCGAGAATAAACATTAGTACGGTACCGTGATTGAGACACCATAATAATATCAATTATTGAATACAGCAAGATACCATAATAATATTTGGAGATGACGGTCAAGGGTTCCACAAACATTTGAATTGATCAATTTCCAATGAAGATCTGGTCACTCGATATTTTTTGTAATATTTCTCCAACGATGTTTATTGTGAGAATCCATGAGAATACGCATTATCCATCAGAATCGATTAGATACTAACTGAAAAGAATAATAATGATTATTCACCAATTTCTAATTTTAAATAATAATTTATAAGTGATTAAAGGTTACCTACTATTTTATGCTTAGGATGTTACTATTCACTTAGTTCAACCACTGCTTGTCGTTTGTCTGCCAATCATCCAATTAATGATTTTTCATATTGAAAAAAGGAATTAGGCTATTCCATAGAATAATAGAATACCAAAACTAATACCGGTACTTGATTCCATGAGCTTGAACAATTTTGTTTCTGTGTTGTTATTTTGATCTACATCAATAAAGATATAATCTTTTCCATTTATTCAATCAAGCAAACAAATACAATGTTATTCAAAGCAGAGAAAACGGGCATATCCCAACATGTTTTCCAACTCTTTTCTATCTCTCAATTCTGTTTCATGAAAAATAATCCCAAGTTTTTATGACGAGATACTGATTAATACTAGTACTTGGATCATTTTTCACTTGCAGAAGATGAAATCAAAATACAACATTATTTGGAGAAGAAGAAACAAGCATTTCTCAAAACTTCTTCTATTTCTTAATTTTGTCTCATGAATGGTCCAAATTAATAATCATAAATGCCGAGATAAATGGGTTTTTTACTAGCAGAAAATATATTCAAAATAACTTGGTTCTATTTAATAAAACTTGGTTTATTTTTTACTAGCAGAAAATGAATTCAAAATAGCTTGGTTCAATTTAATAAAACTTGGTTATTTTTTACTAGCAGAAAATAAATTCAAAATAACTTAGTTCAATTTAATAAAACTTGGTTGTATTTTTTACTAGAGGAAAATAAATTGAAATTTTATTTTTTTTTTAAATCAGTTTAACTCTACGTAGAGTTAAATCTACGTAGAGTCTAAATTTGGGAAACGAATAGCACAAGGTTACCTTATTTTTACTTTCCTTGCCCTACTACCATAGGTAAGGAAAGTATTGCTTTCCAAAAAAAATTAAGGTACCCCAATTTCAAGTTTTCTATACGTTTCAAGGTCCCCTGAGTCCAAAAACATGATTTTTGGGTGTTGGTCTGTGTGTGTGTGTGTGTGTGGGTGTATGTGTGTGTGTGTGTATGTGTGTATGTGTGTATGTCTGTGAACACGATAACTCCATTCCTAATTAACCGATTGACTTGAAATTTCAAACTTAAGGTCCTTATACCATGAGGACCCGACAATAAGAAATTCAATAAAATTCAATTCAAGATGGCGGAAAAAATGGCGGATAATTACTAAAAAACCATGTTTTTCACGATTTTCTCAAAAACGGCTCTAACGATTTTCTTTAAATTTATACCATGGATAGCTATTTATAAGCCCTATCAACTGACATGGGTCTCATTTCTGGGAAAATTGCAGGAGCTGCGTAATATTCTCGAGAAATATGGCGGATAATTACTAAAAAACCATGTTTTTCACAATTTTCTCGAAAACGGCTCTAAAGATTTTCTTCAAATTTATACCATGGATAGCTATTTATAAGCCCTATCAACTGACATGAGTCTTATTTCTAGGAAAATTGCAGGAGCTGCGTAATATTCTCGAGAAAAATGGCGGATAATTACTGAAAAACCATGTTTTTCACGATTTTCTCAAAAATTACTCGACTGATTTATTTCAAATTCATACTCCGTATAGTTATTTATCAGCCCCATCAACTGGCATGAGTCTCCTCTCTGGGAAACTAATGGGGGGTTCACCCCATCCTTGAGAAATGTACTTTGTAACCTCCTTCTCGTGCATGAGGTAGGTAGGTAGAGCAGTCTATAAAAATAACACATAGTCGAGATATTTCATCTGTAGAACAGCTGTTTTGACGACTTTTAAAAAATCATCGGATTTCACAATTTACACAAAGGAAAAAGTACTCTGAAAACAATAATTATATACACACATATACAGTAGTCCGATCGTAGTTTCAAATAATTATGTTGCAGCCAATCGTCATTATGTTATTTCTCTAAATTATTATCGTTTAAGAATGAGGCTCCCAGTTCAATGAGCAAGGAAAGTTGTGTGAGTGTACCACACCAGATTTTTTTCTCTCCTCATCATTTTAATGATGCACTTATATTGTATCAATGAATGAATAAATAAATTAACTTACAATATACTATTTAGAGAAGAACAAACATGCATTTCTCAAAACTTCTTCTATCTCTCAATTATTTTGTCTCATGAATGTTCCAAATATTCACATGCCTACTGAGTTGAAAGTTGATTGATTGATTGATTCGCAGAAGAGAAAGTGAGGATAGACCCAGTGTGCAAGCCGCCCGACTGTGGACTGGTGTTCTGGTGGTGGCTCTTCACGAGGCCTGTCTCGTCCATTCTGTGGCTGACCATTCCCGACTGCCGGCTCTACAGGAAGCTCTACCCGATCACATTCTGCATGTGTGTCGTCTGGATAGGCATCTGCTCCTATGTTGTTTCCTGGATGATGACTATTTGTGGTAATTATACCGTGTTATCAATTGCTGTATGCTAAGTAAAATATTAAAATTTATAAATGTATAAACAATAAAAGATGGAGAATCAAAACCTTAAACGGGTGAGAGGATCTCCATCTAGTATTAAGTGAAATTTATTTACAATGCAAATGACACTAATGCAATAACATTATAGAAGAAAAAAAAATAAGGTAGTCCTTGTGCTATTTTTCTTCCAAATTTATAGGTGACAAAGTCCAAGATAAGGTTAGAATTTTACGTGTACAATTTTTATAAAATTTTAGTCCAAAATAAACATGAAAACTATAAATTTTGAATTTAGATCACTTGAATTATTAAATTTATAAATAATATTCTTCTCAATTATCACTTGAAACTAATACTTTCGAGTTATTTTTAAAAAAATTTGGAACCATTGAGGAAACACAAACTTGTAAATAAAAAAGTATTTGTCCAAGACATTCAAGAATTACCTATGTCATCATGGATTTCCAGTGATAAGTACTTGCAGATTATACAATATAAAAGCACATCAGATTGATAGCATATTTAGCACCTAGGGCGGAAAATGTAGTATGTTTGCCGTCTCGAGATCGCAGTTTTTATGTTCGAGACGAAGTGGAGAACTTGAAGCGTTTGAGAGCCGGCAAAACATTTTTTCCCGGATTGCGAACGATATTTTTCGCCACACCACAAAAACAATCTGAAAACTTGATGTACTGAGAAATTGAAAACATGAAGTATGGTACATATAAATAATATTGTATAGGCTAATAGCTGAGTAGGTTCAAAAACTGAATTTACTCTTTCAAACTAATATCTTAAAACAGGCATCATTCTCAAAATTTCCGTAGTAGCAAGTGCTTGCATTTGTATTACATTGCTGGAAAGAGTGAGCACATTGCTTCCATTATAAATCATAAACAATATTCTATAATTGATAATATAGATGGCACCTTTCTATAAGTAAAAACCAAATTTTTGACAGGTGAAACATTCAAAGTTAGTGACGCTGTGATGGGAATCACCCTGCTCGCAATTGGAGGAAGTATGCCAGAGGCCTGCTCCAGTGTAATCAATGCTAGAAAAGGTAACGTCACTCCACTTATTAAGACTGCTTGATTAAGAGAAAAAGTTTTTCTATTGCAATTCATATTACCTTTTCGTATCTTCTGTTGCAATTTTTGCCGGCTTTGGAAGACTTTTTGGGATCATCAAAGTTGAATAAATGTATTTCAACAAAAGAGCATCACTTAAAATGATTAGTTATAGTCAACGGACTAATCGAAATGTAGGCCTACTATTAGACGAGCCAATCAAATCATAAAATAGATTATTGCTTTTTGTGTGTCTTATGTGGGATATTATAATTGATGTTTTCAATAGGCCTATCAGAAACTGAAAAAAATCTACCTATTAATTGAATTCTATATTTATAACTCTAGTTTTTCTTTTTCTAATATATTATCACTCCTATATATCTCTAGTAAGCACACGAAATCGACAATTACCAAATGGATTCAATGTTTAATCCCTTAAGAAATTCTGAACAAGGCTTCAGGCGTATGAAGACATTATTCTTACATCTCAAACTAATCTTTATGTATTTAAATACATATGTAGCAAACACATGTCAAAAATGTTAATTATTCTGTACTGACGAAGTAGAATTTCAATTATTGAACACCTACGTTATTATTTTACTACTTTGGAGTTATTATTACATTAATACATAAACATTACATATATTAATATAAATTGTCATTACATTCCATTGAATTCACCATTCTATTCATCCCATAACAGCTCTGTGGCAGCCTGATTGTTGAAGATTAGACAGTGACTTATGCTGCATCCACATGTTGGCCCAATGAAGGCCAATGACGACCAGCACCAGTGTGTGGATGGTGGTTTGCCAGCGCTGGCTTAGATGTGGACTAGGCATTATTAGGTTGGGCCAGCGACTGGACTACCTAGGCATTAAATTGAATAACAGGGGAAGTCATACACTCTATAGTGAGGTCCACGTTATAATGACAGGGTTTGATTATAGCAATGGTATTGCTATCCTTGTCTATCATTCAACAAAGCGGATAGCGCTATCTGTTTCTCGCTTTGCTCTGTGGTCAGATCGTCTTTTAACAACGTAGAATTAATAATTAATTAGAAAAAATATTCAATCTTAATTAGGCTATGAAAATTCATTATGAAATTATTGAAAAATCTCTTGCTTAATAAAATATAATTGATCATTTTAAACGAGAATGAACAGTTAATATTACATCAATAAATCTATAAGTTGTCAGCTACCGTCTATAGAGGGCATTGACAAGACAGAGGATCGGCAACGTTGTTGCACTGCCATTATAACGTGGACCTCACTATAGCAAATTCACTGTCAGCATTATAGATGGGGGATATTTTTATGCTATCTATCAATTTTAGAATCAGGGGTTGTCCTGTTGATTTTTTCCCAATCAATTATTTAATTTTTTTCTTGTGTGAATGAATCAAATTAATAAAATGAAATTAAATAAGGTATGCTGAGAGTTTTAAATAAATCTCACTACTGATATGAGAACTATAATATATCCGAAAACTTGTATCACTACTAATATTTTTTTCGTCTTCTTGTAGGAATTGGTTCAATGAGCATCAGCAACGCACTGGGAGCCAACACACTCGACATTCTGCTCTGCCTGGGAATGCCCTGGCTGATAAAAACCCTGCTGCCGGCCAGAATGCACGGTGGGCCAATCACCATCGACTCCCCCGGTCTCGTCTACAACAACGCCCTGCAAATACTCTGTGTGATGGTGTTGTACCTATCGGCTGCATCTAATCGCTACAAGCTGAACAGGACACTCGGTTTTGTGTGTGTCATCATGTATACACTATTCATAGTGTTCATCATATTGAACGAGCTGAACGTTTTCAAGTTACTTCCAGTCAACCAGGAATGTCCTTCGTGACATTGATGAGGTGAAAAATGTAAACTTATAAAGTACTTTCCCTACAAGGAGTTGTACACTAGTCAGATTAGTTCATTAATTGTTCATAAATGTATATAGAACCATTCATCAGTTTCCATCGACCATCGACAGCTAAACATTATCTAAAACAAATATTTTGTACTGACCTCCATATGTGAGAAAAATAGGTGATTTAGATCAACTCATTTTTGGTTCATTTAGAAACTGAATGGTCACAAAACTGAGATGTATATGAAAATTTTGAAAGTGATAATAGTGCCTTTATACTAAGGAGAGTGTTAAATATTTAGGCAATAATATTCTATGATGTGTATTTTTGATTAGTACAAAAATGATATGATCCAGTTTTACATTATGACAAAAATGTCCTTAGAAAATAACATCACTTGAAATACTTTTTCAAGAACGTAGGCTGATTAGTGAAATAGAGGTTCTGGATTTGAAATTTCGTATCAAATCTATTTTATAATACCTATATAAGATGAATTTTATATAGATTTATTGATAGATTTTATATGGTACCGTATACATTTTTATGATGATTGTAATTGAAACTAGTCTCAGAGACTAATCATCAATATATTTTCATTTCACTAAAAATTTACGCTAAGAAAAGCTAGAACTTCAGTTCATTGATGACCCAAGTAGACCTGACACTATGAGAGCAGTGAAAATTGAAATATAATGATTAAATTTATTTTATAGTCATTGACTGTAAAATACTGTCATAGAGATTCCTGTTGGATAGTGGGCCTGCATAACTATATGGGCCTATAATTTTGAATCAAGATGCTTACTGAATAGAATTTATTTATAAAAATTTGTATTGGAACAGCTAAATAAAAAATAATACAAAGTTTCTCATGCTTTAACCATACCAAATTGTCGTATTAAATAATAAGTGACTTAAAACTTTTTTGAATTACTGATGTCTTTCAGTCTTTTTTGAAGACTGATGCCATTTATATGTTCCTTTGAGTAGACCTATCACACAATTACATTGACATTTTTATAATGTATAATTTATAATAATCAACTTCGACTCCTCAATACACGTCTATAAACTATTCAATTTGAATCATTATTATTTTTATCTGACTTTTGGTATACTTTCTAATCCAAATTGAGATTTTCCAGACTTTTTTGGATATACTATCATGAAATACTGTACCGATGCCATACCAATAAGAGTACCGGTAATGATGAAAGTTGTAAGTTAAGTTATCTTGTTATGAATGAGTTTGCATCTGCTATATGGACTAATCAAATTAATTGATTAAAACTACATTTGTAAAGGATCATTTTACATAATGACGAATGATGATTTATATTATATGATTATTTCCATTATTATTCGAGTTGAATATTTTTATAAGATAATAATTAGTCTCAACTACTACAGTTACTGTATAAGATAGTTTTTGAATGTAGAAGTAGCTGAAGTCTTGATAAAGTTACACTGAAGCATGAGCGAGGTACCGTATGGCAGCCAAAATTAATAAACGAAGTTAGTTTATCCTGATTATTCCAGGAGTGATGAAAAACATTTTTCTTCCATTTTAACATTTTCTATTGAAAACTATTTTTTGAATAGTATCTCGATACTCTATTACTCTATTAGGCCTATTCCAATAACACTTCACAGTTGAAATAATTTCAACATTTTTATTTTTATTATTGTTTTATGTGTAGAAAGTTGTTTAGATTAAGAATATTCAATAGTTGACTAAGAGTAATCATTATTGTTATAATACTCGTAAAATCTATAAGATAACATCTGTGATTTATTATATATGATATAATGGCAGAATTGAGTAGGCGTAAGCATAATAATATTGTGTACGATGTGTTTGTGAGATATTATATGCTGGTAACTTGCAATAACTCCATTTTGAGAATGTTGTGATATTAAATTTATTGTGCTTTAATACTGGTTTGTTATTATTATAATGCGTAACCCCATCCATTGAAGTGATTGTGAATTATAATTAAACTGTTGAATTATTTTAATAACATAGGCTACTATAAAGC
Organism: Nilaparvata lugens; assembly: GCF_014356525.2. NCBI lineage: Eukaryota > Metazoa > Arthropoda > Insecta > Hemiptera > Delphacidae > Nilaparvata > Nilaparvata lugens. The sequence goes on along the minus strand of NC_052506.1, from coordinate 90,067,667 downwards.
ATCAGGATAATAATAGTAAATTATAGTTTTGTTGAATTGTTTTTTTTTTATTATAAACTAAATAATTATAAAAATTTTCAAAAACTAAATAATCTACTAACAATCACTAAAATACTAATCCAAACTTCTAAAATCAAGTGTAGCGGCAAAACAGAAAATTCAGAATTTCTTTCATATAAAAAATTAAATTGACATTATGCTTGAAGTTTTTAAAGCTAATGGATTTGATATTGTAATAAAATTTTCTTGTGCTCGCAATACTATTCCAATAATTTCTATAAGTATCAAGTTTGTAGGCTACAATAAGCCTAAGCTCTGCTTAGAAGTAATTCAAAATAATGTAGGCCTATTTGTAAGAATAGTCCACTCTTGTAGAGAGTAAATGAAAGGTTTTATTCTGAGATGATATCCTGTTTTTCTGCTACACTGTTTGTAATTGAACTGAACTATTGAAAATAATTAAATTCGCGAATACAAACAACAAAAATTGTTATAAAACTAGTTTCAAAAAAGTCACTCCACGAATAAACCGGCTACTAACATCACAGATTGACACTTAATCGATCATCACAGCCATGGTGAACCATGTACCAACCTCGCCTTATTATTCTACAAAGAATAATACAGGTAGATTGTTCTTCTCTTTTCTTCAACACACAACTTCCTCAGGGACACACCATCAAATTAGGTACCTTGTTTATCTATAAAAAAACAATTTACCCACTTTCTTGTTACAAAAATAACCAATTATGTGATTGTGTCCCATCTACATAACTATTGAGCAAACCAGACGTTTTTCTCTATAATATTATTGTACCTTACCCTACTGTGCATTATTCTAACACGGCTTAAAATAGTCAGTTTATAAAATCATCACTCATCCCAGTAATCCTCTGTTAGTCTGTTGAACACATAGGCGGACCCTCATCATCCAGATAGAACAGTTCAAGAAAAACCAAGCAGACTATGAACAGTATGTACACTGTGATGCAGATGTATCCAACCTGGAAATAAAAGTTCAACTTGTTAAAGAAAGACATATTTACATAATTTATCTCTTTTCTGTATAGGGCTACTTGTAATATAAATATAAAGAAAATAAAAATCTCAGTACCCTTTTTTTGAAATATTTTATCAGAACATGTTTCGGACATTAATGCCATTTTCAACAAGTGATATCACTTGAAAATGGCATAAATGTCCGAAACATGTTGTGATAAAATATTTCAAAAAAGGGTACTGAGATTTTTATTTTCTTTATATTTATATTACATAATTATGTATGTAACATAATAACATATAACATAATTATGTTATGACCTATATGTACTAGAAACTTTTCAAGTGGTTGATGTTATTATATATTATGTAGAAATTCAAAGAACAGTAAGAAATAAATGAAGAAAAAAGTCAAAAGTAATATTCAGGATAAGTTTTTCAACTTGATGATACCAATTAATCAGTTACACCATAATAATTCAAGTTTTCTCATATCTAGGTTAAGAAGAATTTATTTATAGTTGTTATAGGACTGGTATCTATACCATCATTGTGGAGGTCAGCTAAAAATCTTATATTTATTCATTCATTTATACAATAAGTGCATTATCAAAATGATAGGGAGAGGAAAAATAAGGTAACCTTGTGCTATTCCTCTCACAAATTCAGACTCTAAGTAGATTTAACTCTATATGTAGAGTTAAACTGCATTTAAAAAAATAAAATTTGAATATATTTTCTTCTAGTAAAAAATACAAGCAAGTTAGTTTTATTAAATTGAATCAAGTTATTTTGAATTTTTTTTCTGCTAGTAAAAAATGTAGATAACACATAGTCCGAAATAGGTAATTATGAATCCAATGTGATAAAATAGCTCATAATAATCTGATCCTCATAAATAGGGTAATGGGATCCCTCCCGAAATAATTTCAGACACAGTCTGCGTCTTCGCTCCCCCCTCCCCTCCCCTGTGAGCACCCCACCCGTCCTCACAAGTCTTAAGATTTATGAAATCAATAACATCATCACAAATTTATTGGAATGTGGATGAAATCAACCATTTGAAAGCTTCTATCAATTCTAAATGAATTCATAAGAACAAATGTTTTTCAACTATGTTTTGCAAGATAAGATCAAGGTTTTTGAGAGATGTCAAGAGATTTGTAATGGAATGTGAGAATATAGATACTTTTTTTAGAATTCTCATGTAGACTTGTATATAATAATATTGTACAATATACTTCGAAGCTAAAAATGATAATCATCGATACTGTTATGTAATATGTGTCACTTCATATGCGACTGTCGGCCTCAGTAACTACATTTCAGCGCTATAGTTTTGTAATCAATTTTATATCACCATCTCAAACAGGTTTAGTACCTCGAGATGCAAATACTCAATTGGCATTGCATTTTATTTTGTAATAGTATTTACTCATTTTGTAAAATTTGTATTGCTTTTATTGTATATTTTCTAAGATGTTGTAATTTTATATTTCTGCCAATTTTTAAACTATTTCTCACATGCTTTGAATTTCCAAATCCATTTTCAACAATGTGTTGGAAATACATTTGAAAATCCGAGAACACTGTGTTGAAAATGGATTTAAAAATTCTAAAGCGCTCTCCACGTGAGTATTAGTTTTCACCTAACTATTCATAAAAAATAGACTGTGTAAAGTGTCGTCAAATAGTTCAAAATCAAATAATTAGATAATAGTTAATAATTAAATTATTATTAACTGGCAGTTCAACATGGAAAGTGAAACAGATAATTATCATATAAGAACAGTTGATAACCAATCAGTCAAAATGCTTACCAATTTATTGAGGACAAATTTATTCGCTGCCAATGTTGACAATAGGACAGCAATGGCAATGAACAGTGCAGAAATGTAATAGTTCAATCCTTGACAGTTGACATGTATGAAATAACCGGGCACGTCCATGAAGAATGCCGACTTGATAAACCAGGGCAGACCGAAGCAGAAGAGCATGTTGAATATATTCGATCCCAGCAAATTCGCTATTGCCATTGATCCCTGACCTACAGAATAGATTAAAGATCAATTTTTGTGAAATCCGTTTATATAGAGTAGAGAAGACACACTTATCATTAAATGCTGTGTTAAGAAGATTTATAGAAAATATATCAGTGAGAATTCACAGAATAAAAATAATAGAATGAATAGAATAATGATATTGAAGAATTTGTCCATATTAAAGTGAAATAAAAACTTCATTGTCAGTTCCATATAATTTATTTGAGCCAAACTCAAGTTTCAACGCACTAAAGGCACCACTAAAGATGATGCCTTATAGTGCATTGAAACTCAAGTTTGGCTCAAATAAATCATGTGGAACTGACAATATCGTATTTATTTCACCTTAATAAAAACAATAGCTTTGTACTTCAGTGCATCAAATTAATACATTGGTATGGTAGGCTACCGTATATAGAAATATTGGGACTTTTGATAGGGTACTGTATTTATTTATATGATTTACATTTTGCAAAACGCTTATTGTATGGTGATATACATCAGCCCAATAGTATATATGCTGCTCCTTCAGGAATATTTTATACAATATAACAACCCAAAACTTGAAACAAGAAATAATACCATTAATGATTATATTGATTGATCCCAATACTTTACAACCTTTATACTCCACTTTGCTTGATCATGCAAGACATTTTCAAAACGAATAAACATAGAAATAATTAATAAAAACAATATACAAATCTTGAAGTACCCTTCATTTTTTAAAAACTTTAAAATAGTTCAACAACTAGTTTCGACCCTATTAACATTCAAGTTGAAAATGACCCAAGTTAGGGTCGAAACTAATTGTTGAAAGTTTTTAAAAAATAAAGGGTACTTTAAGATTTGTATATTGTATTAATAATTTGTTAAAAAGTAGCCCATGTGAGTGAAATGTTTTAATAGAAATAATATCTGCATTAAGATTGCTGGGTCATATGCACTTCTATTATTTTTACCAACACTGAATGAATCTATTTATCATACGATTTCTGAAATAATTTAATCTATTGATTGGTATGTAGTCCACTGTATATTGATTTGAAAATGTTTAAAATTTTAAATATCTCACCTTGCTTCGCCACAATAATACTGGAAATAGTTTCTGGAATACTCATTCCAGCCGCTATGAATGTCAACCCCATCACAGAGTCTGGTACTTTCAATACAAAACCTGTAGGAAATGGAATAGTATCATTGATTATTATAAATTCAGTTATAGTGATTTGGTAAATAATTGAAAAAATTAAGAATCAAATGAATTTACTGGTATGGCATTATTAGTTCCCATCGTCAGTGGGAGAAAATGTCTAATTATTTCATTAGGCTATATTATAGTAGAGTAAAAATATGCTTATTTTCATAATCAATGGGAAAATGCCTAGTTGTTTCATTAGGCTATATCATATTAGTATGATAATTAAATTAAACGAATATAATAACTGAATAAACGAATTGAATTGAATTGAATAGATGAAAAAATAAGCTTGTTTTCAAAAGAGGGGCCACTGTCTTTTTAGTGGGTGGGTTCTATTTTTTATACAGAGTGTCCCACGAAAGGAGTAACAGCTGAAGACTATATAAATTCTAATAATTTGCAACAAAAAAAAACTAGTAACATTTTGTTCTATCGAGAAAGCTTTGGATTTCGAGATATATCGATATTACAATATTTTTCAAAAAACAACAGCTATGAACGAAACTATCAGTCAGAATCTAATTCTAAGGATATGTCATATATGGTTGGAGAGAGGAAGAAATTCCTAATTGGATTCATATAATCTGTTTCCTTTGTTTGATGTTTTTAAACTTTTAATGAACATTCAAACTGGTTGAAATTCGGCTTTGAACTTGACGATTGTACTCTTTCAAATTTGAGCGTTCATAAAAATTTCAAAAACGTCAAACAAATAAATAATAACAGATTATATGAATCTAATTTATGGCAATTTCTTCCTATCTCTCTAAATTTAATTATGCCGTAAGGATAAGGATATATAAAATATATCTTAAGGATATATGTCATATCCGTAGAATTGGATTTTGACTGATAGTTTTCTAGCTATTAATGTTTTTTTAAGTATCGAAAAATCGATATATCTCGAAATCTATGGTTGATATAAGAGAATTTTACTGGTCATTGTTTGTTGCATTTTTAATGTAGAATCGATGATCTTCAGCTGTTACACCTATGCAGGCCCGGCCCCAGGGGTGGGCGGACCGGGCGGCTGCACAGGGCGGCAGATTTTTGGGGGCGGCAAATTTTAAGGAACGGAATATTGTTAAATGCAAATAAATAATAAATTCAATGTGAATAGTAAAATTTTATAAGAAGCTTTTCCAAACTCAAGCTAATGAAGACATATATCTAAGATCAACAATGTCCGAGGAACGTCTGAGTGGTCTAGCGAACATAAAATAGCTCAGTCCCTAGATCTTGAAGAACTGGAGAAGGAATTTTTCTATGCAAAGGTCAGACGAGTTCTACTTAATTGAACAGGTGTGTTGAACAAACTCGTGCTGTAGCAATTGTAGTTTTTATTACTTAGCAAGTTAAATAGGCCCAATACTCTGTTGCAGTCTCTTGATTTGGAACTACCGTCTTAATTATGTTTTCTTATTGTGTACCGTATCTGTTCCGAACATAAAAATAGTTTAATCAGATATTTTGTGTTACCGTACTGTTCTAGTCCAGTCAATTAAAGATTATAGAATGAAAAGTTTGGAACACAATTTTCAACTCCACATCTCTTTTAAGGATAGTAAGAGGATTAACATATCAAAAGTCCTCACCCCTACCTCATGTGCTTAAGGAGTGGAGGTGGTTTGAAAGTACCATTTTTTCATTTTTATCATATATCTCGGAAACTATGCATCTTATGAACATTTGTACACTGTACAAAATTGAAGCTCACAAAATTACCAACAAGTTTTGTTCTTTACATTTTCTTCATATATCTCATAGTTTCTGAGATATCCGCTCTTGAAGGTGACATTTTTTGAAAAAACACTTCTGCCTCCAATTTTTTCATCTTTTCGGCCTTATAATTTTTGAACGATTGATGAAAAAAATCCGTGCTGATTATAAGCTGACGGAGCATCTAATAATCTTCAATTTGATGTATATTTTCATTATTTTACGCATTTCCCTACGACTGTTGCAGCAGTTTTAGTGTTGAGAGTGAAATTTTCTGTTCAGCAACAATAGATCAGTTTACAATGAAATTTGAAGGGAATGTTTGGAACTCAATTTTAGACTTTGCAGCTCTGTTGACACTAGTTTGGAGGTGAGCATATCAAAAATCCCAACCCCTACATCATGTGCTAAAGGGATGAGGGTGTTTTGAAAGTTGCATTCTCCACTTTTACTTACATGCTTATATCTTGGAAACAATGAGTTCTATTGACATAATCATCCACATAAAAATGAAGCTCAATGAATTTCCTACAAGTTTCGTTTTGTAGAGGTTTTCAATAAATATGATATCAACTTTTCGAGATATATATGTTCTAAAGTGATTCATTCTCAAAAACCCAGTTTTTCTTCCATTTTTCGCTCTTTCAAGTCTTTTAACTTCTCAACAATTGATGAAAAAGAATGTGCTAATTACGAGATTTTAGAGCATCAAATCATCTTCCATTTCATGTATAATTCGACTATTCCGAGCATTCCTATACGACTGTTGCAGTAGTTTTAGTTTTGAATGTCTTGTTTGGTAGGAAGTTTAGAAACACCCCCTGTGTTCAGTTCCGCAGACGTTCCAATACGTCTGGTACCAATAAGTTTCAGGTACTCAATATGGATGTTCATACTGAAGCACACTCCAATTTATGATCACAGAATAGTGTGATATTCGAAAAAAGTCACTTGTTGCAAATCTTGATAAGTTATTTGACTCCCAAACCTAAAACTGCTGGAACAGTCATAATTATGGGAATGCATGAAATAGTCGAATTATACATGAAATGAATGATAATTTAATGCTCTACAATCTCGTAGTAGGCACATTCTTTTTCCATCAATTGTTGGAACGTTATAAGAATTGAAAGAGCGGAGAATGGAAAAAACTGGGTTTTTGAAAATGCATCACTTTAGAACATATATATATCTCAAAAACGTCAAACAAATAAATAATAACAGATTATATGAATCTAATTTATGGCAATTTCTTCCTATCTCTCTAAATTTAATTATGCCGTAAGGATAAGGATATATAAAATATATCTTAAGGATATATGTCATATCCGTAGAATTGGATTTTGACTGATAGTTTTCTAGCTATTAATGTTTTTTTAAGTATCGAAAAATCGATATATCTCGAAATCTATGGTTGATATAAGAGAATTTTACTGGTCATTGTTTGTTGCATTTTTAATGTAGAATCTATGGTCTTCAGCTGTCACACCCTTTCGTGGGACACTCTGTATGGGACATTCTTTAGGACACTCTGTATAGGACATTCTTTGTCTAGGATATTGAATTGGGTGAGAATGTGTGAGTGCAAAGAATCTCTGTAGTGGTAAGTTGCCGCAAGAGATCGCGCTGTGTGGTACTGTTCAGTATACAGACCTACAGACCTGCCCCCCGAAGACGTCTGCTACTGCAAATATTGGCAACAGGAGGAGGAACAGCTAGAAGGAAATTAGATGAGCGCTACTATCCAAAAATTATTTATCAGCCCGGGAATCGAACCTGGTACGTTACTTCCAATTCCTAGTCAGGTGTGCTCATCTTTCGGCTCATGGATTCGATTCCCGGGCTCACAAACGATTTTTAGATAATAGCACTCATCGAATTTCCTTCCAGCTGTTCACCCTGTTGTCAATATATTTGCAGTAGAGGAGGTCTTCAGGGTGGTTTACATCATTCAGCAACTTTGGATTTGCTTTCAACAATAATTAATCATACATTAGCGTTTCAACAAATCCAATTTCTCAATTATCTCCATCAGTAAAATGTATTAAATTAGTTGATTAAATCATTAATATTATTAGTGGAAGTTAGATGAGGATATCTGTCATTAACATTGAAAGAGTCTGGGTTTACAACAGAGTTAATAACAAAATTTTTAACATTTTTGTTATTAACTGATGTTAATAGCAAATGTCATTACCATGTTAATAACATTTTCTTAAATAACAAGGAATTTTCTGTTAAATACACGTGTTATCAACATGTGTGTTAAGATTAATTTTTGACGATTCAGTCAAGTTAATAACTTTATTTTCTTTAATAACCAACTCGTATTAACACTGTGGTGTAAACGCAGCTTAACCAAGAAGGATTTCATTTGTTGTTATTCTTTTAAAATTTCATCTAGAAAAAAGTCCAGAAACAAAAACTTGATAAAATTTCCTGTTTCTCTGCTATTTCTTAATACGTTTTCAATTAAATCCTGATTACTCAACTCACCTGTAATAGTGATCATCCATGCAATAGTATAGCAAGACACGGCTATCCAGCACATGCACATGATAAATGTGAGCACGTAGAACTTCCGCGCATGCTCAGTCCGATGACAATTGGGAATGGTGAACTTCAGCGCAGTGTTTATGGGCAATGTCAGCAGCCAGCCTATCTTGCTCCAAAAACCGGCACCGGATGGCCAACAGCACAAATGCTCTGGAAAAAAAATAATATCAGAAAACAGAAAATGGATAAATTCGAAAAAGTAAAAAAGTGAAAAAGACCAAAAGAACTAATCTTGTGTACCCTAATAATCCTTCTCATCATTGAAAATTATCATTTAAATTCTTGAAACAATTCTACCTCAAATCATACGAATATGACTGAGTCACTGTCGATGTTGTAGAACCGTTCCATAATGAAATAAAAACACACATATATTGTCAAATTCGACAGTTTTATTTGGTACACGATAACCATTAATTCATCACCACACAGGTCACATTTTCAAAATAAAAATTTCGTGTGGTCACGAAACCATGGTCCTGTACCAAATAAAACTGTCGAATTTGACGATATATGTGTGTTTTATTTCATCATACAAATATGCATACAAAAACATAAAATATAGATTTAAAAATATTAAAGTGATTCTATAGATTTTAAATAATAACCGAATTCTCAAGTTTCTTGTCAAGTATTTCATTGAATAGTTTTATCACAGAACTAATAGTTTTTGGACAGAACAGCATCCTGCATCACCCCTGGGACTCAAACCAAGATGAGAAGAGAATAAGATGACAGGCAATTGCAGGAACTGAGACTCAGGCCCAGTTGCACAACAGCCGGTTAAATTTTAACCGTGATTAATTTCACGAGAACCAATCAGAGAAGGCGTTTTTGAAAAGACAGCTTCTCTGATATATTTGATCTCGTGGAATTAATCACGGTTTAAATTCAACCGGCTGTTGTGAAACCGGCACTGAGTGTCAAAGATTAAAATATGCGTATTGATAACTAAATCGTGAAAATCATTTACCTTCTTCAACTTCGGTTTCATCGCCGAAGTCTTCAAGATGCACTTTATGGCCGTTCCCTGCAAAAAGATAATATCATTAGTATCAAAGAAGATACATCAGGGTGAGTTAGATAGATGGGAATAGTTTTGATGTTGCTTTCCATGACGAAACACTATATAATAGCTTTGTTGTAGTTTGGACACAGTTGTGTTACATTTGTAAATATTTGAAAAAACACTTACTTTTGTTGGCGAAATGAGGTATGCATTTTACTCCTGAGGAGGAGCTTCATCATCATGATGATATGTCATCATGATATTCATCAAATATTTACAAATGTAACACATTGTCTAAATCTCAACAAAGGAATAATTTTCTTGAAATTATCATTAGGTAGTCCTACCTGAAGAAAAAAGTTACCTTATCTGAAAAGTCAAATATTATGATTTTACTTCTATTCATAGTTGTAGGCTGATATAATATTATCATTTTTCAGATTTTCAAATTAGTATTGATTATAGCTTGTTACTAAATGTGTTTGAATTGAAGTTAACAACTTGAGAAAAATATTGCATATCACATTATACATAAAAACACTTCACTCACATGGGCTACTCTTTAAAAGATAAATAAAAACAATATAAAACATCTTGAAGTACCCTTTATTTTTAAAAAATTTAAAATAAAGGGTACTTCAAGATTTTTTATATTGTTTTTATTCACATTATACATACCCACTGGGCCTTCTACCCCATCCTTGTTGTGCAGTAGAGGCCAGGTCACGTTGCTCTCCCAAGGATTAGGAGTTGATTTGAATCGACAAATAAATGTGTCAAATTTGGTCCTCAGAATATTGTTCTTGCTCATCACTGTGAAAAAATACGCATTATAGAATTAAGTAGGCACTTTTCTTTATATAGGGCTACTCAAATGATTGATAAATAATTACATGAAAATTGAAACGATACTTGAAAATTTTTATTTCATCATATTTGAATACAGTACAGTACCAGAGAAATCTTCTATAATCTGCTACATATTAATTATGTGACAGTACCTAAAAAGCTACCTATATCTTGATTTTTTATAGTCTATACATCTTATAGAAAAGGTTTGAAGATATAGATTGAGAGAAAAATAGTCTTAATGTCTTAATAACTATAATTACCTATTCTTAATAATTGTGTACTGTAGTAGTCTATATCCATAATCAGATTATAAATATAGCATATGTATAGTATTATTATGCAGCCTATTCATATAATATTATGAACATATCGCTCATATAATATTATGTGTTCTTAAACTATTATACTGAAATTGGATCTAATTTTCAGGTACAAAATCATGCTAGCCTATATTTTATATCTAATACGTATCTATGAGTAAACACCCAACAATTTCCAAGATTTGATTAATTTTTGTGCATTATTGAACTGAACAGTTACTTTAAAATAATATTTATTCGACTTTGGGTGCAGTCACAAGCTTTTTATTCAAATCATTCAGTGGACTATCTTCAAGGGTGCATTGTGCAATATATTGGAATAAAAACTAGGCTATAAGTTACTCCTAGCAGAGCACTTTATTTCATTATTGCATAGACTATTTGCTTTTTAAATTAAATGATTTAGTTGCAACAATAATAATTGAAACCTACCAAGAAGATAAAGTAAATAGATTAGAACCATTGAACCGGCTTCGTACCAGTAAATGACTTTATCTCTCAGGAAAAATGTGATAGTTGTAAGCGAAAAACAGTACATGACACCATCTCTGACAAGAGGCCATACATCCAGTAGCATCACCTGCAACAATTTTAAGGAAAATTTCAAGTATTTGCAAAAACTAATAGAGAATAAAGAGTTTCAAGATAGCAATGTGTAATAGTATATTGATTAGGTACTCTAGTACACTATATTCTCCCAGTAGCACTTATAATAATTCAGAAAAATAATTGATACTAACTTAATCAACTGTAGGCCTACCGTACGGCAACAGCTTATTGAACTAGCATTAACGAGTTTTCACTTTTGATTTACTGAAGGCTACAGTAGGACTTTCTATATTTTTTCTCTTGTTGAACGATTCATACTCAACCAATAAAGATGCGTAGGTAGCCTACTTTTTAAATCCATAAAAGTTTCCATTTGTTTATTTATTTCATTTCCATGTAGGCTGAGTTATAACAAACTGTAGCCTGGCTACAGTAGCTATAGAACCACAGTAGTATGGCCATTGACTGTCACGCTTTTGATTGGCTAGCTCGATCACGTGGTACAAATCCGCCATTAAGATTCCAAACAAACTTTATAATCATATCTTATTGCATTGGAAATTTGTAACTTTTCATTTATTTCACCATTTGGAAACATATTTTGAACTTACGATGAATTTGGTATAACATTTTCGAAGGGAAATTGATTACCTATACTTTAATATAGACCAATAAAGATAATTATAAAAACACTACCCTATGGCGCTACAGCCCTCTGTGGGCCTTGGTCTCCGCCACGATTCTCCTCCATCTCGGTCGATCCTGACACAACTCTCTCCAGTTTCCCACTTCCATCACTCTAAGGTCCTCCTCCACACCATCTAACCATCTCTTTCTTGGACGACCAAGGTACATCTATTTTTCCATTCAGTGTCGCTCTTGGAAGCCTCTCATTATCCATTTTCCACACATGGCCAAGCCATCTTATTCTCTGGGCCTTGACAAATCCAACAATATTCTCACCCTGCAGTGCTTCCTCCACCTCTGCATTGCTCCTTCTCCTCCATGTATCCGCTGCTACCCTTACCGCACCAAACCTCCTTACAATTCCTCTCTCAAATACCCTCATAATACCAATAAAAACACTAATAAAGCTTAAAACTTCAATTTTCCTTCCCTCGGGCTCCTCGCAGACCACTTCTAGAGATTTTGCTTTAGACCGGCTACCGTAGCGATAATTCTCAACAGTTACAAGTACTCCAGTCAGTAAGTAAACGAATTTGATTATTTACTCAAATATTTGACTGCATGTCGTGTGAAATACATGAAAAAATTGTGAGAACGGAGTACTTATAATATAAATTATATTCCCTTTTATCTCTGATATCAGTCTGATACGTGGGGATCCAGCTTAATGTGAATCTGACTTAATAGTCATTTTACTTTATACTTCTACAGGAATTATTATTTACCATTTGTACCACGCCCCGTTTCGGAAAGCCAATTTTCTGACTCCAGCTGTTTAAACTCTAGAACTTTGCTAAATTCCGAGCTCGGAGACTGCGGCCTGGAGATTGGAAAATCGCTTTTGAAAATAGAAGATAGAAAATTGGAATGAATATTTTGAAATTAGTAGATAACTGACTTTAGTGTCGGGTGAGAAGACGCCGCAGAGGCCAGGGACGCCGAGCACATTGATGACGACACTGCCGACTATGGTTCCGATGCCGAGGTTGGTGTGGGTGACGAAAGTGCCCACCAGGTGGATGAACAGCTCCGGGGAGGAGGTGGCGGCTGCCATCAGGGTCGCGCCCGCCACGTCGCCGCTGAATCCGATCTCTATGAGCACGCACAAACATTGCAAAGTGATTTATATGATAACATTGCGAAGTGATTTATATGATAACATTGCAAAGTGCAAATTAGAAACATAACAATTGCAGAAAAAGGGAAGATTGAGAATTGAAAATAATACAACGAAAATTGATTTTGAAATTATAAGATAGAAAATTGGAATAAATATTTATTTGAAGTTGCAATAATTGAGAATTGTAATCTTATATTGAGAATCGAGAATAGATAGAAAAGAAATATGGAAATTGATTATAGAAAATAGAAAATTGAGAAAATTGAAAATTGAATATTGAAAACTAAAAACTGAAAACTGAAAACTGAAAACTGAAAATTGAAAACTGAAAACTGAAAACTGAAAATTAAAAATTGAAAATTGAAAACTGAAAACTGAGAATTGAAAATTGAAAACTGAAAATTGGAAATTGAAAACTAACAATTGAAAAATACAAATTGAAAATTGAAAACTAATAATTATTACAAAATCAATAATGCTCATCAACTTACTTGAGCATATGACTTTTATGCACCCAATAAAGTAATCATCGCAGATTTTCGCTAGCAGGAAATAAATGTAGATTGAAATTAGAAGAGGGAATATCAGCCTTCCATTCTCTCCTCCTGGAAACTTGATTTGTGGAAAATCCATGATCGTGGGCTTAGTACAATTATCCCCTTCATCATCTTCTGTTGAAAGAATTGACCGTCTTCCTGCAAAGTAGATGGAATATTATAATTATAGAGTACTGTACAGTATCTTTGAAAAAAATTCCAAGATAACTGAGAAACTACTTAATCAAGTTAACAAGATCATTTTGAGATTCAAGTAGTATCCTGACAATATTTGATAGGTCATATCTATTTTTTTAAATGAACAAGAAGTTTAGCTTATATAGGAAGAAACACAAAGAAGAACAAAAATTAATCTCAACTATATAAACAAACTCAGCGTATCATAAAAATGATGTAACAACAAGCAAAGAGAGATAGCTGTGGAAACTACAAATTTATGAACAATATTTACGTCATCCAAATAAACTACAAATAACATGTATATTACTCCTTATTGATATTGTTATCATTATTAACATATTGCTTGTTTGTATAGGTAGCCTAAAGCTACTAGAAAGTAGATATGTAAATAATAATATGGGTGTTTGTGCACGCCATAAACTGGAAAATAGTAAACAGGTATTGAATAATAATAATAATGATGTTTTAGAATTCATATATCAAAACACACTCAATTTTATAATGTTCCGGTACCTATGTTATGAGCTTTGATGATAGACATTATTAGGCTCAATAACATGTCGATTGTGTTGCTTATATAGTTTGATATTTAATATTCTTGTTTAGTACATGTTGAGTCTTGTTTTAAATGCTGATATTTTAGTTGTATTTTTAAGGAAATAAATTTGATTCGAATCTATACGTTTTAAAGCTATTTACATAAATCTCTTATAACTCTCAGGGATGCACAATCGTTTAGCAGAAGTAAACTTTCATAACCTTGTAAGCGCATTCATAATCTATTCAACTATTGCTACTTGTAGTGAATTTAGCACCTTCAATTTTATTGCACCTTTATTTTTTGAGGAAATAAATTTTATTTGATTCGAATCTATACGTTTTGAAACAATTTACATATCTTAACTCTCAGGGATGCACAATCGTTTAGCAGAAATAAACTCTCATAACCATGTAAGCATTCATAATCTATTCAACTATGCTGCTTGTAGTGAATTTAGCACCTTTAATAATTGCAAAGGAGGCTTTTCAATCACTGAATAGTACCATAGAGAAACAATAGTTTAAGTAGATATGCCATGGTATAGGGCGATTATGTCGCAACTTTTACTGTTATCTCAAGCCGATGATTCATGTAATTCTTTCCCGTGATGCTGTGTGACACTGGTAGTCTCTCATATTGTGCCGTTCATACACTCTCACCCCACTCTCTACCAACAAAACAGTAACAATCGACAATAGTCAACAGTAATCGGCTTGAGATAACAGAAAAGTTACGACATAAACGCCCTATACCATGTGATATCTACTTATGCTATTGTTTCTCTATGATAGTACCTTATATCAAACTCTAATTCTCTGGCTTACTGATAATTAAGAGAGCCCTTCATTTCTAACTGACAGTATTGATAATAGTTTTCATTCACCAAAGTGAATGGAATGTGAAATTATCATAAATCTATACTAAGACCTCATAACTCATCCCCTCTTCATCAGTTTAAAAGGTCATTCATCAGTGACCTGGGAGGCTCTTAGTTACATTGTCAACAAGTTTAATCGATTTTCTCAATTGAATTAGGCCTACATTTTGGGAGACAGAGGAGAGTGCATAGAACGGACTGAGCATCTACGAAATTCCAATTAAGTGCTCTGCAGTAAATCAATGGTAATAATGTCTTCACAATATCATTCATTGAATTTCTCGTAGTAATTCGTTCCTACTGTATACTCCTACTCATCATAGTGGATGGAGACTTTCTGAGACATCAATGACCCTGATGATGATTATAATAATTATCAATTTCAGAATATTGATCAAGGCAAATGTTTGATGTATTTCGAATGAAAAAAGCCACGTGTCTTTACAATGATCGATGATGAATATCCTCTTTCTAATGTCTCCAATGATATTCTAAGTTACCATCGCTCAGTATTCAGGCTTCTCCTCGATAAATCATTGATAAAAACGAGTAGACTTTAATAGCTCGTCACAACGCGACGTGATACGACGTGACCCGAGACCAAAAGGCAGGTATATATTTTTCGAATTGAGACGAAGCTACGAAGAGAAAACACGTGTAAACTAGCACTTTGGAAGCTAGCACGTGTAAACATTATATTATGATTGTATGATATTAACAAATCTAGCAGACTCAGGTCACGTCACGTCTCAATGTCCCTAGCCTTATATAGAAAGCTATTGTGTAGACTCAATTATCAGTGATAAAGTATCAATAGGTTTTTAAATTCAAATACATTTTATTTTCAGAAAGTGTCCATTTTACAAATACATTCCCTTTGAAATAACTCCTCTAAATGGAACAAGTCCGTTTTTGGCAGAGGAGGAGTTAATACAAAATTGTCAAGTTTCTTAATAAATTAATTACCGTAGTTTTTTTTCTTCACAATATAAAGTATTTCTTCATACTCAATCTTATTATTATAAGTGACAAAGGATATAACTGCAGCTACCGAACTATTTTACATACAATATTTCAAATACAACATTGTCAAGTTTCTTAAATGAGTTAGTTTTTTCTTCACAATATGAAGTACCTATTTCTTCACACTCAATTTTATTATTTCTATTATAAGTGACAAATGATATAACTGCAGCTACTGCTGAGCTATTTACAAACAATATTTCAAATTGGTGACTACACAATAATTCGATGTGGAAGTTATTTATTTAGTATATTTATTCCTAATACTACAAAAGTATCATATTTCCAGAATAAATGCATCCTAATGCCGCAAATAGTTTCTCGGGTCGTTGCAGGATCTTATTCTTATTGATTAAGGTGTGTAGAAACGGTAGTAGTGGCGGGGAGGAATGTGAGAATGGAAGATAACGATGTGAGGGAGAAAAGAGATAAGGCGGCTGATGTGAAAGGAAAGGAAGAAGAATAGTGTGTAGCATATAGTGGCAGCACTAGTGTGACATGGACGGACAGTAGTGCACTGCTGGACAAGGCCTCTGGCCTTCCTTCTGTATTATAGACATCTTAATTATTTGATTGCCGAGGAACCAGTTAAACGTGAGCTGAATTGCCAGCAGCACCCCCCTTCCACCTCAACCCCCCTTACCCCACCCACTCATCGGCTGCTGCCTTTTGACTTTGTTGCTCCACTTTTCAACCCGCAACTGTTCCTGCATCACACACACGCTGCACTGCTTTTCTCTGTATCGAGTTTCGTCTTCATAAACAACGTTCAATTTGGCTCATTAATCACAATTCATTTTTTGTAAAATCCAGATTGAGCTCATTTTGAGAAAAGTTAAAACTGTACCTAGATATGTAAACTCAAATGTAAGTTTGAAGTTTTTCATTTGATGTGAGATTGTGTTGGGTACAAAAAATTGTAGATAATTTTTAATGGATGAATAATTAATCTGCCCATCTACTATCCACTATCAACCCAGTCTAGTTTTCTTCCACCATCATGAACTATTGTAGTTGGTTATTCATAGAAGTAGAGTAAGTTGTGAAAATATGTCAATATGAGACCAGATTGAACACATTTGGAGAAGTGTTTGAACTGTTCCATTTGATGCGAATTTTATTGTGTAGTAAACTATTAAACTATGATTATTAAATATTAACCCAGTCCAGTTTTCTTTAATAATTATATCAATTCCACCTGGTTCAAGAACTGTTGTAGTGGGTTATTCATATGGAAGTGAAATGAATTGTGAAAACAGATCAATACGAGGCCAGATTGAGCACATTTTGAGAAGAGTTTGAACTGTTATTCCATTTGATGCGAATTTGATTGTCTACTAGTCTACAGTAATTAAGAATATTGTAGATGGATAATGTACTGCTGATCCAGTTCAGTTTACTGTATCCATATAACGCCTATCTGGTTCATAAAATTGCCTAATATTCATAAATAGTTCTTAGATCATGCTATTTGTTGTATCATAAGCAAACTGTCCAAAGGTGGTTTGAAAAGTTGTTAAAAGCAATTTCTATTTTCTAGCTTGACAAAATAATAAAAAAGAGAGCAGGTAAATTATTAGAATATTTGTACATCTTATAATATGTAGAAGTAGACAGTATATATTTCAGAAGTAGATGTGAGCTATTCAGGAGGATGTAGATTTCTCAACACAGTAGGCCTATATATAGTTACAATAATGATCAAAGTTCAAAGGTGCAGTATGAAAAAAACTGAGTTGAAAGCAAATATAGAATTGATTATGCTTACTAGAGAGTGTTCTACAAGGAAAACCGTAGTTTTCAAAAATCTATATAATTCCAATAAATAAAAAAATACTCAAAACCCTCCTGTTTTTAATTCTTTTCCATATAATACACAACAGCAATAGAACACACAATATAAAAATATTACACACAATAGACACAAACGTTTCAAAATAAAATGGTACTATAGAATTATTTTTTATTAATCAAGTAGCCCGATAATGAAATACTTTATGAAAAACTATACAATTTCATATTTTGTGAGAGAGTGACAAAAGAAAAAGCACATTGTGAACTGAAATAACATTGGAATTATTGTACGTTATTTGGCTTTGGGTCTTTTCATCCACATATTACTCATTTATACTAGCCTGGAGATTTCTATTGTATCCAATTTTTTTATACAACTGCTGATCAGTTTGGACTAATTCATCAATCAGAATGTCTTAAAGAACATTAATTTGACAGTCAATGATAAATCAAAATTTGTGTGAAAAACTTAGTTGAAGATTTTAATATACAAATTGCAACGGAATCAATCATGCATGTTTTTAATAGAATTATGAAGTGAACCCGACTTTTCCCATAGTCTATTCAAATTTTTAACAAAATCACTTGAATTGTTATTGTAATAGTTCAAGATAATAGATTTATTACAATATTTGTATTGCAAAATAATGATAATTATTTGAAACTCACCTGCCGAGAAATGGTCATCATGTAATTC
Organism: Nilaparvata lugens; assembly: GCF_014356525.2. Lineage (NCBI taxonomy): Eukaryota > Metazoa > Arthropoda > Insecta > Hemiptera > Delphacidae > Nilaparvata > Nilaparvata lugens. The sequence goes on along the minus strand of NC_052506.1, from coordinate 90,048,944 downwards.
CCTCCTTGATGTATGAATATTCCAAAATTGTGAGACAGTGTTGATGATTAAGAAAGCGATTGGTATGAGGATCAATTTTGAGGCAGTCATCCGAAATTTTGAACAAGAATCTTCTCTCTTTTTCCATTCCAGCATCGCACTTCAATTTCTGAAATATCATGAGAATTTATAAATAAAATATTCATCATTCAAAATATTTTACATATTTTCAACTACAAGTAGAGAATTGAGTTTCGACTACATTATTGATTAATACTGCCAATTATTTCTAAAAAAATGCTGTTTCTTGATCTTTTGATGATATGAGTTTGTCTTGTTTTAACAGTTCTTTCATCGACACTTTCTCATTCAGCGACATAATTATTGTGCATAATAAAAAATTCAATCTGAATAGAAAATTAAAAAAATTCTGAAATAGTTAAAAGGATACAGTACGGTACCTAATAGTTGAGTAACGTGAAACCGAAAAGTTTATTTAAAAAATGATAAAAATCCACGTGAATTACTATAAAAATCAACTATTGTTATCAGCCTATTGCACTACCTAATTATAATTAATGTAGGCCTACTGCATTTTTCATTTTCCGAAATAACCAAACCATGCTTATGTGTGAGCTGCATCTGCATTATGATAAGTACCGACAATACTAATGTGTGTCAGGTTTTATCGCCTGGCGTTCTTGGATCACAGACAATTGAAAGGTTATCACACAAAAAGTTGTGCGTTTCCATTATATTATTTACGGCTTCAAACTATTTCCGACATTTTAACTAGTTTTCTGGCATGAAAATTTTGATTTCTCAATCGTGCACCTTTTCACGACCTCCCAACTATGAATAGGCCTAAATGAAATACAAGCTGAATTTGTCAATTGAATTAAGTTGCTCCTTTATCAATGCTAAAGTCTTGGATACACAATCATAAACAAATTAAAACTTAAATTTCATTTGCATTTTTTTTTTCAACGATTTCCATCTAACAAAATGACAACTCAAGATAAGTTGCTCAATATTGTTAGACTAAACTCTCTCATGCACGTACCTTTTTTATTTTAGTATAAATAGAGCTGAACCATATCTTACTATGAATACTGTACACCTAATTACAAACAGATAATTATAAGTTGACATCAAAATAAATTATCTCTGCATTGTATGTTTGTGAAATAAATAGTTGATATAATTCAATTCAATTTTTATATCATTTAATCAATAAAATATTGTAACATACGGTGATTGCTATATTTAATGAATAATAATTAATTTATTTGATCTACAAAAAATGTTAATCATTATTTCTTATTCATGAAAAATGCTGTCTTTCAAAAATTATAAGAAGTTATAGGTTTGAATTTAAATTGGTTTGTAATTTACTTGATAGCTTTGAAAATAGTAGGTACGTAGGTGGCCTCATATTCCAAAATTTCTTGATATATTTTGAAAATTGTATTTTTTAAAAGGAAGACAAAAACTGTACCTATCTACCTACCAACTTTATTTACTGGATATTGTTGTACACACTATTTGATTAATTTATATGACTCACTGTAGAAAATCTTTATATAATTTTTTATTTTATCTTTAAATGATTCATGGGTTTGAATATTATTTTAAAGACCTGCAAAGTATTAAATAACAGTTTCCTAATAAACTAAAATAAATAAATGAAACTTGTTGAATTATTAGAATCAATATTATTTATGTCCATTGGTCAACAAAACAATAAATAATCTAATATTATTGTTACATAATATTGTTAAAAAAGTTACATAATTTATTTTATTCGAATCATGTATGAATATAATTTATTCAATGGTTTATAATTCTAACCTATTACATAATATTGTCACAACGCCCAGGGTTTTCTGCTAAAACTGGAAAAAAAATTCAAAGAACTTTGAAATTCTTAGGGTATAGATCTAATTAATTTATCAAAATGTGTATAATTATGGGTATATTTCAATTTAAATTATAATAGAGTTAGAAATAAAACAATATAAAAAATCTTGAAGCACCCTTTAATTTTAATATTTTTTATATTGTTTTATTAATTTAAAAAGTAGCCCATGTGAATGAAGTGTTTTTAGAGTTAGAAACTATGAAACATAGTAGCCTACTCACCATGCACAAGCAGTTGACGGTTTATAACAATAATTAACAGATCATAGGAGAGCACTAATCAGTGATACCTTCTGGTTGGAGCACCAGCTATGAATTAACTCCAAATAGATCGAGGATTCCCGTTTTCGGTCTACGCTACAGAGCTATTCGGAGTGCAAAGTTCAAACTGATAATCAAAGCGCCGTCTATCCATACAATCTCGAGTTAATTCTTTGGATTTTCGTTTAATAATAACTATTATTGTTGCTGCTGTAATCAATGCAATAATTGTTCTTGTAACAGTTTTTATCGAATTCTAATCATAATCAGGAATGTCATCCTGATAACAAACGAAGAGCTACTAAATCATTTAATCTGGACCACTTACTGCAATATTGTATTGCAGGCAGATGAATGTTTCAATTCGAGACTTCTCTATAAGCGATCTTTTCAAGTAAGCTATCCAATAATGTTTTTAAAATAATTGATTTATCAATACTTACTGTATTGAATATGTAATTTATAATAGAATAATACCGTACTGTAAACTTATTTTTAGCTTACAAATTCTAGGATCCTTTCTATTTTCATAATGCATTTTGAATCAATTTTAGTTCATTCATCTATCCATAACTACGGATTTAAATAAAAATTCGAAATATAAGTAGCCTACCTTTTTGAAATTGTTCATTCACGACATGTTTCGGCTTTATAATGTCATTATCAAGATAGCCATTATCTGCCATCAAGATAATTGCATTATATAGCTGAAACATGTCGTGGTTGAACAATTTCAAAAAGGTAGGCTACTTAGATTTCTAATTTTTATTTAAGAGTAGTATATTTAAGAGTAGTCCTAAAGAAAAAAGACTACGGATTCAAGTACGGTACTCTATTCCACGTTGAAATAATTATGACATGCTAATTTTGGTTCCATTCTTTTCTAATTCGTGATAATTATGGTATTAAGCTATTGAGGTATTCAAGTGGTTTTATTTTAATAATGTGATTGGACAAAGTAACAAATACGGCATGCAAGAGGATTCATGAAAATATCGAATTTGGAAAATTAAAAAAAATGTATTTATAGGCTAGATTTACTGTAAGTAGGCTACAGTGAACCATCAGAGACTCTCTCTGGTAACCGCTACCACTCTGGTAATCGTGTGGGAGATTTTCAAGGAGTCTATAAATGTTCTCTATAAGAATGGAGTCTTCTACAGAGCCTGCAAGTGTTTGGAGAATAAATATGTGCTTATTAAGTTATGCTATGAAATATTTTCATTATTCGATTGAGAATTTGGGCCCAAATTGGCTTCTTTCAACATATTTCATTTATTTTCCGATGGAAAAAAATCTTGAAATACCTATTTCAATAATACTTGAGAAAGTGATAAAGTTACGTTCTAGATAAAACGTCATAAATTTATTTTCAATATAGACTTAGCAAAGTATCAATAACATTTTAAAAAAAGTATACAAGGAGTGGGATTTGACAGAGAAAAATAGACCACAGCTACGGATAAAAGGTGATAGAATGAGAGAGAGTGAGAAAAAGGTGTGGTAGGTATAGTAAGTTAGTAAGTGTAATGACCGTACATTGGAACCGGCTATAAAGAATCAAGAGGAGCCAGGAAAACACCGTAATTTGAATTATAGGCTATCTTACAATAATTAAATCTATGAAATATTGACGAAAATGTAAGAACGATTGGACGAAACTTATAAAGAAACATATTGAACTCACCATACGAGAGAAGCTGACTGAAGATATAAGACTTCCAACACACTTTAAGCACATTTACATTCAGCACTCAGCATTGGCTCCCTCTTGGCTTCAGATTTCCATTTCAATCCTGTAAAAGAGGTTATGCAACTGAAAAAACGAAGAAGTTTACAGAACTCAAACACTAATGAGTTAATATGTTACAGTTGCATTCTACGCTAGATGCAACTAAAAAAATGCAATTGCAATTATATTATATTATAGGTACAGAAATATGAGTGACGCATGACGCATTTTGATTGGACCACCAAAAAAACTTGATGGAACTGCACATCCACCAATGATATTTCGCGAATAAAGTTACATAATACCAGTATGCAAAACTTGAGTCCTGTGTCACTCTTTGGGAGCGTGCTATCTTCTCCGGTCGGTTATACGGTGTATTTCCACAATACAGTATCAATATATCTGTATTTCCACCACAGATTCGTTCTGAAGGTCACGGACAAAAGCAATGACCTGATAGAGTGTGATATATATTCATCCTCTCTCTACCAATTCAATTGAATACAATGATGTAAACAGAAGAAAAACATTGACTTTGGAAATTTGGTCAATGGAGTAATTGTATTAGATTTCCTGTTAATGATACTTGTGACGCAAATAATATTTATTTCGACGCGCAAAATTACTCGTAGCTTCTTCAAACGTATCGTACTATACACCGCACCGGAATGGTTCGATAATAGTTTTAAATAAGATAGATAACTGAATTGTTTTGAACAATGAGTTCAATTGTGGTGAACTCCAGGATTAGAGAAATAATTTGAGCACGTGATGGGATATATATATATAGTTTATACCAAAGTCGGCGTTGAGCTCCGAAACTCTCAAAACCTGAAAAGTTTGCTCTCAAAACCGGCTTGTTTTGCATACGTATTCGATTGGTAGATGGCACATAATGTACCGGTAATTCTACCCATACACCCCATTTTATTTGAAAACGATTCAACACTTCAACCCATTTCGAAAAATATATATTTTTTCAAATTAGCAATCAAACCTACTTCAAGATATTATGGAGAGTTATCAATAATTATTCTTGAATTATTTTAACGACACTGCAATATTGTATGTGTCGTCCTAAACTGTAGTGTCGTAAAAAAACAAAAACAATTAGAAAAAAGTTATTAACTAGCAGTTTGTCATCAAAAATAAAATAGATGAGAGTTATCAAATAACTACATCACTGTAAAAGTAAGGAAACGTAATTAGAGAATAGTGTATTAGTAAAACGTATGAAAAGTCATAGGATCCGTTTTTTAATACAAACGATATTTCCCTTATAAAACCCTGTTCATGGTCCTATATTATAATTATGTACTAATCGCGTAAGCAGAAAAACTTCGAAAATATATTATGATCTTATCGTAAATTATGCGGCTCGTTGAAATCAAAATTTAACACTGAATTTGCAGATTAATTTTAACAACAACTATAATATATTACGATAGTTAAGTGATCCAATTGTATGATTTATATATAGTATAATTATTATCGTAGATATTCATTTAATTTTGTTTTATTCACTCAGTGAAACAATCGTTCTTGAGTGTATAGAGATTACCTTGAGATATTTTATTGCAAGAATGTTCCTCGTCACTTAGGTTCTTCAATTCACCTATCTTGCACATTTAACTCTATACTAGCCTACGGTATTTGAATAAAAGTATGGAAATTAAAAATCTCAGCCTATATTTTTAGACTCTTATTCATACTTTACTTACTCTCTCACACTACCTACTCTCCATAGTAAATACTCGCAAAGTTCACTCGCAGATCACATGTAAAAATACTATTTGCATAGTGTAGTGAGTTCAACTTTTTAGCTTGAGAGCTGAATGTGAAATGGTGGAAATCACGAGATCAAGCCAGGACAACTTTGTTTTATTATGAAAACCACAAGAATTGCCACGACTTGAGAATCGCTCAAGTTGTTGAAATTCAAGGACACCACCTGTTGATCGTCCAGCATGCAACATGTTTCACTGATACTATCAAGTTGCTAACCACAATTGGCAACGTTAATATTCCAGAAAAACTTCTGAACTTTCAGTTGACACTATCTCTAGCACTCACATTCAACCTCAACTTTTTTTCAACCGTGTACTTCGACTTATAACTTGAATTATGGCTAGAGTTTTTATTGATACGTTGAACCACTGTATCTCTATCATAGATATAGAAAAACAACTTCAATTCAGATTAATCTAAAGTAATTTTTAATCACCCATTACCTTTGCATTTCTGTGTAGAATATAAAATGTATTGCAAAGCCTATTATTCGTAATTCAAATACTGTTCATAATTAAATGTGACAGGATGATATCGATTACAACTGTAAAGCTAACAATCTCTATTAAATTTGTAAGTTACATATTACAGATACTATAATATATTATACCTTTTAGTATGGACTAAGCTGACGAGTCTTCAAATCAATGAAGAGTATTTCATTGACTTTCAATTACAACAAACTGTGAAATCGGATTTCTAGGCCTATAGTGAGATCCACGTTATAATGACAGTGTTTGATTAGCAATGGTATTGCTATCCTTGTCTATCATTCAACAAAGCGGATAGCGCTATCTCTTTCTCGCTTCACTATGTTGCCAGAACGTCTTTTAACAATGTAGAATTAATAATTAACAAAATATTTTATCTTAATTATGAAAATTGATTATGGAAAATATTATTCATTGCTTAATAAAATATAATATATTATTCTAAACGAGAATTAACAGTTAATATTACATCAATAAACCTGTATCAGCTACCGTCTATAGAAGGCATTGACAAGACTGAGGACTGGCAACGTTGTTTTCCTATCTTTCTTCACTGTCATTATAACGTGGACCTCACTATATGCCTGGGATACATTTTTTATTTCGTTTGGACATGATTGCTGAAAATATTATTTGTGAGAGATAGTGCAATATTTTGAGAACAAATATCATCAAATTAACATTAAAACAAAAATAAATTAAGACAATTAATTACATTACATATAATTATATTCTTTCTTAATACTCTCGGCTTCAAATTTTAGAGTGTGCCTAAGAAGATAAAAAAGATAATTTTGAATAAAATTTAGAATTTAGAAATAGGCCGGCACATCTAGAAAATACCTGAGTCTATACCTAATTCATGCAGGTGAACGGGCTAGAGTCAAGAAAACTTCAATTAATCTTGCCATGCCTGATTTAATAGGTTTATACTATAGAATAACACTACAATTTGAAATAATAGAAAAATACAAACAGTTTCAATAAACATTGGCAGCTAAAATCGAACAACAGAAACAACAATATCATGTTACTTTGTTGACATTCTTCATCTGATTCGGGGGCGCATTACTATCCCCGTTTAGATAGCAATACGTCACAAAACCAAACAAGATCAGTCATAAAATAACCAATCAATTTCAACATGAAATTACTCAAGAAGAAAAAAACCCGTTGAACCCAAATTTCGTCGATAGTAACCCATATAACCCATTTCATAATAATTTTGAATCCCCACTTTTTATTGACATTCTCGAATGAACCTTTGTTTCACTACACTGCACTTTCGTTGGTTTGTACGTTGCTTTATCGTCGGGGTTACAGTACCTTGTTTTTGGCGGTGAGCTTTTACCGGTTGAATTTGGCTTGACGGCGACGTCCTCTTACGTCCCTAGACCTGTCGTCTGAACGGGTGTCTTGAAGCGGTTTTACATAAAGTTGCGGAACCAAAGGGGTGGTAGTACAAGAAGTTGGTTTGGGGACACACATGAACCGCTGTAAATAAATGTATTACAGCATTAATTTCTAAACTTTCCTGCAATTCATCAAAAGCTAAAACAGGAGTTTATTCTGTTATTTAATTTAGATTTTATCTTGACGTTCTGATTTCATTCTCAAAATTTAACAGATTTAAAACAAATTTACTTGCCAGAGTGTCATTGAAATACAATGCAACCTTTATGAAAACATCCGTAATAAATTAATATAATGTGTTTAGAAAATGAATACTTCATTAATTATGATGTTAACTTATATGATATTTTTCGTTTGGTTTGCGAAATCAAATACAATTTTTCATATAGTAGCTCGGCTAGTATTGTTGGAAACTTGTGCGCTAGCCAACATTTATTTTATTTATTAATTATGAACTTTAGGACGCAATCCAAGTGTAAATAACGGGCATTTGCCCAAAACTGCTCAGAACCTTAATTAAAAATGAACATTCCAGAGTTTATGATTTGATTTACCTACAAATACAAGTCCAAAAACTAGTATCAACTGAAATTATGAATTTATCACCTAATAAAACAAGACACTTTATAACACAATAAAAGAAAAAAATATTAAAATTTGAACATTCATTAATATTAATTTCCTGGAGAAGAAAAACTTTCTTCTTCATCTATTAAGATTTCTATCATAAAAATTTACTAAATCATTCAAAAGCCTTAATGACATAAGAAAACAGAGTCTGAAAAATATAAATTAAAAAATGTCATAAACTCAATATGAACAATTCTTAGAAGTTTCATTCCAATTTAAAGTCTATCTTCCTGACTTGCAGCAATACTCTACGATAATATATCTCCAGAAACAATAACTCAAATGTAACGTAACTGAAAACTTTCTATACTTCTGTAGAAAAAAAATTTATAATTATCTTCCATCACTAATAAAATCAAAAGGATTATTCTCACTCAATATTATTAACTTGAAAAATAACAGGCTTAATTAATTCAATACTCTTATGGAAGTTTCAATCAATTAAATTATTTAACCTTATTTTACGTACCTTAGCGGTTATTTGAAGAAACAATTATTCGTACATGATGAAGAAACACAATTAAACCTTTCAGGACATGGCACGACTAGTAAATTTAAACATTAATAAAAATAAAACTAGCTCCTACATTAACTACAGAAATAAACTTATAAACCTGCCCAAAAAGGGGGAAACATAGTGACTACATCTTTACTCTCGTAGTGCTCCTAGCAAAGTGTCCTCCGGAACGTAATCTGGTCTCTCGACTGGGGAATCCCCACTACTGTATTTAGAAACAGGTCTCCTATTGGGCGAATGGAATCAATTTGACCAATCGTCGCGTGGCTTCTACAGCCTTTGTACCAAATAGTAACTGCAAAATCGGTAGTTTGTTATAATTTCAATGCTTGCTGTTTTCCAACTTATCGCATTTTATGTCGCGACAAGAAGGCTAAGTTTTAGAGATAATTCCATAATCTACATTCCTCGACGACTCGGAGCCACAATTTTTAAATATCTATCATGGGAAACTCGAAGTCATGGCCGTTCATAATAGAGAGAGAAAATAATTTATTTCGCTAACTCACTTACAATAATGGCTCTAGTCTATTGCGTATTAAATTTACTATTATAACTTGGGAAAAGGCCTGAATTAAAGACAGTGCCCGGCACAAGAGCAAACACAAATATTTGTATTGTGTATTTGAATAAAATACTGCTTAAATTTATACCATCACATCAATTCATTATCATTCAGTAGGCTAATGGGATAGTTATTATTCATCATTACAGAATGGACATTTTTGGATGCTTATTGGTAATTAGGTGAAGGCTTTAAAAGTCATTGTACAAGTTTAAATTGTTCACAAAAAAGATTAATTGGTTATAAAATTATTCTTTTAACCAGCTAGTGATAGTAGGGAATAATTATATAATGTTATCACAATGAATTATTCACTTTATTGTTCTTTTTTACGCTGTTTGGATGAACAGCGAATGAAGAAAATCTTAATCACCCTAGACAATATTATTGAGATTGATGTAGGTAATGATTCTATTTTTAGTGTTTATATTTTCTTTACCATTTTTCTTCCTCTAGAGGCATCTGAGAAAAGCTTAACTTGATTTTCAAAGCTCGATTACATAACAATACAGAATCTGAATGAATAGATTAATTCCCTGGCAGAGAATTTAATCTTAAGATTCCGCCTTGAATCTCGAATCACACCCGTTTTGTGTGGATGAAACCAGATATTTTCGAGCTTTAATAGAATTCTAGTTTCATTCTCGTATTTGCCAAAATATATTTTTCCATTTATTTTGAACATCATTACATAATATACAAATATTTGCTTTTTTATAGTCAAAGTTTTGTTACACATAAATCCCAGTAGCGTACGGGAAACTATTTAATGAATTTTTGGAATAATCATGAAGTACACAAATAGTCACAGACGTGAATGAAAAGTTTTATGAAATGAGCAGATTTTGTTCCGTATCCATAGCTATCAATTACCGTACTCTTTTTAATAGATTAGCAGTGCTTTCCAACAGAATTGTTCGTTGAATGTCTATTCTCTATTGAGTTTTGAGTAGCCTATGCCTATATGAATCTGTAATGATTTTTAAATTTATATAAAGATCAACAATAATATTCTAGTTTATAGTATATATTAATTGAAGTAAGAACTCGTACGCTAGTTAGAGTATCCACGAACCTCATTTAATGAAGAACCAGATGAAGGGTGGAAGATTGTACGTTATAATTTATTATTGTTGTATTGAATATACTTATAGAAGCCTCTATTATTTATGTGGTATATTCACGTGTAGATCTAGATGAACTAATATTATGAAAGTTGTTATAAATGTTGAATAAAAATAAATAAACACCGGAACAAGTTTTATTTGTTAATTGGGTCTCAGAAACAATAATACAGTAAGTACTATCTAATCATTCATGTCTCTCCGGCTAACAAACAAATAATACCAAAATATTCCAGAATTGTCCGAAACGATCTTATCACCTTATTTGCTTCTATATGTGGAATTTCATTCATATTCTGATTGAATAATATTATACCTAAATGTATTTTTGATTTATTCATTAATACAATAACTCTTCTATTCAATGATTCTTGACCATAAATAGAGTGAAAAATAAAATGAAATGAAATTTATTGATTCATTTTCTCAAAAACATAGCAAAATTCAATAACATTGACAGCTCCACATTGTAAATTTTACATTATATTCTATCACTGCAAATGTACCTTTATTGATTTATAATATAATAAAGGAAAGAATAAAATTGGCACGTAGGCCTACGGTATTCGCGAATGCGGCATCATCACATTTGACTGATTAACTTGAAATTTTGCATATAGATTCCTAATTTACCGAGGATGGTTATAGACCTATTTTAAATTATTCGAGATTTCAGTAGTTCAAGTTTTCAATTAGACCCTTGCGGAGCACGGGTTACCTGCTAGTTGTGGGATAAAGAAGATATTCTATTTGATTTTAATTTTTTGAGACAGAAAACATTTTTGAGTCACTAAATAATAATAGATCAAGTTGCTTAAAATCCAAATCTTGCTAACAACTTGCTATAGTGAGGTCCACGTTATAATGGCAGTATTTGATTAACATTGGTATTGCTATCCTTGTCTATCATTCCACGAAGCAGATAGCGCTATCCCTTTCTTGCTCTGCAATGCTGCCAAATCTGTCTTTAACGATGTAGAATTATAACTACTTGGCAATATTGTTCTTCTATCTTTATCCACTGCCATTATAACGTGGAGCAATGATTATGTTCTTATCAAGAAAAACTGTTAATAATTGTTATGAATTACGCATCAGACGTGCGTCGTGGAACGATTACACTCTACGGTTCAAATGAATCATAATTACGGATGATTGACCACTCTTTCAATTTCAAAACAGTACATGCTATTTTTAGTAATAAGATACTATAAATAAATATTTCCACAGTTTGATAAGACATTAAAGGGATACCGTAAACCGTAATGAGTCTAGTTTTTTCCGGTTAATTCTTGTGAAAATAAATATTGTGTTTCGATCAAACTGCATTTCTTTTTTCATCTCTGGAAAAAACAGTTAAAGTCAAGTGATACGAGGGTTAGTGAGATCTTTGAACAATTAAATTATGTTGAAAATTAAGTACTGTTTTTCCACCACTCCATGATAGGAAACACACAGGAAGAGAGTCAAAAGGTATAGATTGTAGAGATAAGATATAGATTCAAAAGTATAAATAAAGATGATAGAACTATTATCAATAATATAATTACACATTCATATCAAATGTGTATTTGTGTATCAGCATTTAATAATTCATCTCTTCAACAAACTATATTCAATCTTACGGTCGGGTATAGCATGATCTGTCTTTTCAAAAATAATCTCAATTTTACTCAATTCTATATTACAAAAATGTGTAAAATCCTATTATATTAAAGCTGCAAATGACAAAAAATCACAGCCAATACGGCTGATTGTCTCGGAGAACCCACCTCGAAATATCAGTTAGACAACACACTGGAGGCTATGGGAAAACCTCCAAATCACGAGAATTTAATTGAAAGTTAAAACATGACCATAGTCTACAAAATATTCATGTAAGCCCAATAAATGAGCATTTTTTAAAAACATTTTACTTCACTTGAATGGGCTACTTTTGTACAAATCAATAAAAACAATAATGAAAATGACGTAAGTTAGGGTCGAAACTATAGTCGTTGAAATATTTTAAAGTGTTTAATAATAAAGGATACTACAAGGTTTTTATATTGTTTTTATCAATGAGCATTTTTGTATACATTGATTGTATTTCAACAGTTGTATACCTGATCTTGATTCGTATTAAGCAGTCTCTACAAATCTATTAGTAGAATTCATATCCAGGATTTAGATGTGAATCAAACATAATCGGAATAACCGTTTATCAGGGATAACCAGCCCCCCCCCTTTTTAAGTCCAGTGACGTAACACCCCTAAATATCCCAAATTCAATACCAGCCCCACTACGAATATGCACCCTCGCAAAACCAAGAATAGTATAACTATCCTAGGTATATACTATCCTTGTCGCAAAACAAGGTCGGAATTTTTGAACAGTACTGATATTATTTCGCAACCACCCCCCTCCTTTGGCAACCCCTGCATTTTCACAATATGAGAGAACATTATAGTAGTATATGGGTGATTTAGATGAGAGTGATTTATCTAGGAGGATTGTGAACTAGGTATCAGTTCATAGGGAGTGATTTTAAAATGCTCATAACTGGAATGCTGTACGGTATGTTGCACCAGCAGAGTTGGCCTCAAGCATTCTTCTTTCCAACAGGTGAAACGACAGCACGGCGCTCATCTAATCCATGCAATAATTGCATTAATTATAAAAAATGATTCTAATTATTAGAAACAGCTTATTATACTTGACTGCGAGTACATACTCATTAGATTTATATATGGAAAATTATACGATTACACGAAGGATCGCATGATAAATAATAACTACATATTATCTACAAGTAGAATTTGCAAGCTCTCTGCAAGTAGCCTATATCATAGAGAAACAATAGCTTGAGTAGATATCCCATGGTATAGAGCGTTTATGTCGCAACTTTAACTGTTATCTCAAGCCGATAGTCCACGTAATTCTTTCCCTTGAAGTTGTGTGACACTGGTAGTCTCTCATATTGTGCCGTTCATACATTCTCACCCCAACAAAACAGTGAAAATCGACAGTAATCGGATTGAGATAACAGTAAAAGTAGCGACATAAACGCCCTATACCATGATATATCTACTCAAGCTATTGTTTCTCTATGCCTATATACACTGAAATTAGGAATACCGTACTTAAATTATTTAGCCCATATGCTTAAAATAGCTGTAATGTAAACACAGGCATTCTGCGTCGTTTATTTTGACTTGAACTTCATTTTTACAAAATCTACGCCCAATTTCGCCAGTAAACAGGCGTACGGTACATCACCATTGTTGAAGTCTCGATCAACAATCGATGAGGAAGTGTCAACGTGGATGCAATCATCAAACCCAATAACGATGATGATGATGCTGATGATGATGCTGATGATGATAATAATGATAATGATGATGATGATGGTACGGTGATGTTTACCTCTGCTGACGCTGTGACAGAGAGAGTAGATAGAGACAAGACGACGACAGGTCACCGCCGGCAGTTTTTGGCTTTTGGCAGCAGGGAGGGGTCACAGGGTCATCCAGGAGGGGTGGTGGTGGAGGAGGGTGAGGGGGAGGAGGGGAGTAGCAGCAGTGATGCTGATGGGCGATAATAGAGATAATGAACGACTACTGTGATAAACGTGGATGAGTAGAAGAGAAGAAGGGTAGTGGAGTGAGAAGCGTCAGTCGTCAGTCGTCAGTTGTGCCGGGATGAGTGGCTGTGAAGTAGATGACTGTCGATGGTTGTTGTTAGCTGTTGAAAAAACGCAGCTGGTCGTGTGAAACGCAGCAATCTGCCGCATGGAGAGCGGCTGCTCGGCCCCACGATCCGATTCGCGTCCCAGAAATCACCAGAAATGGATTTAGAGCCAGGTAAGATGACCACCTAACCTCACACCCCACCCTCCTACAACCACAAAACAATAACCTCACTAATGTGTGTCGTCGATAGTGATATCCTATCCCTAAAACTCGCTCTATTTGCAGAATCAAAAGCTTTCATGTTCTCACAACAATAAGTTAGTTCCGTGTTTTTGTTCAGTGAATTCGTGAAAAATTAGTGAACTGTTCTGAAACAGCTGAGGATTTGCTGAACCCATCAATCAATCCATGATCCTTTATTGCCATGGGACACAAAGTGTCTAACAAACGCCAAATAAATGAATCCTCATGCTGTTATGAAAGAAATACACTCAGAAAATTAAGTTCTTTATTGATAGGCTTATCAGATTCATGATAAACTTGATAAAATGGAGATGACAGCAACGCGGATAATAGTGGTGTTTTGATTGTCAGTGATTTTTGTCAACAACAGCTTTGCTGGTAAGAAACGTTGACAAAAATAGAGTAAAGACACTTTGCACTTAAAAGTCAGTTGAGCTGAATATTAATAAGAAGGTACCTAGGTAAGAAGCTATAAGAAAGTGCAGGTAGCTGGTCAACTCATGTTTGATGCATCCAGAAATTCTTTGAAATATGAGTGAGTTCCTGTCACAAAGTTCACTGAATGAGTGAGTTCTATCCAATAAGTGGTAAAATAAGATGTGGTAGGATAATCTCTGATTATTATTAGAACTATTTTAAAAATTGTATGAAAATATCCATTACTTCGTATTAGAAATAATCATACTTTGTTTTTATTCCGTTCTTTAATTTATGATTTAATTGAATTTGAAAATATACGGTTCGTACTGAAGTTCTTGAGATTAGCAGTGTTTGTGAATGAAAATAAGTGATTTAAACTTCATAACGCGCCCAAAAAATGTCAATGAAAAGAAGCTTTTACGGACCAGTTTATAGAGTATCAGTCTCTTTTCCACTATCCATAGAGCAATGTAGGTGACTAATCATTTCTCTCTCTCTCTCCTTGAGTCCTAAGATTAAGATAGTCCCAAGATTTTGAAAAGCAATTGAGAAAATGCAGTACCTACCTAGGCTACATAGACTGTATGAAAGATGACTGACGTGACTTGATCTATCTGAGTTATCAAGGTAGTTATGTAAATAGGCTAGTATGAACTTTTGTGTTTTTAATCTTATGACGAAATCTATCCAGTATAAAGACTGATCACGGATCTATATAAAATTGAATAGAATAACATTAACAATCAATCTATTTTCATTCAAGAATGAAATTCTAGCCACATGTTTTATGTTTCCAGCTGAGGAATTCGACAGCTTTCCCACTATACAGCCCTTCAAATAATTAGTGCATCTTTGCATGGACATTGGTGCATGATTGCATTAAACAGCACTTGCAATACTTATCTTCCATTTCCATGTCCAATTATTTGATTTTACATAAAAACCAACTTGATTATTCTTATCTTAATTAATCCTTTCTCAGTAAGAAAGCATGAAGCTCATCAATGCAAAAGAAAATATTGTAGAATGATATTTCAACTGTCAAGATATTGAAAGACTCTATTATTTTAATCAATTGTTTATTTCATTTGGGAGTTGGGAGATTTATTTATACATTCAAAAGTTACAGCGACATTAAAGGACTACGGTACACGGTACCTGACAATTAGTAGGAGAGATTTTTGCTTTGAGGGTTGGTTGATTGAGGTTGTTTGTGTTTAGGTTCCTGGTAAGTTAGGCGACATGGACAATCTGTATCTGGTCTTATCAGATACAACTTGTAACTGTGGCAGTATTGTTTTCAAACAGATAAATAAGTGGTAAAATAAGATGTGGAATATAAAATAGGATTCTCTGATTAGAAGTATCTAATACTTAAGTACCCATAACTTTAAACAATAAAACATTCACAACAAACTGTTCCTTTACAGAAACTTGTATTTCTAATAATTCTAATCGAAGAAAGTAACAATAGTATGTTGTAATAATATTACTGATTGATGAAACCCAATAAAAATGTTTATATATAGGTCTACTTTCACTCTCAAATGTGAAAACTTAAGATCACTTTTACCTTTTCCGGTACTGAAAAACAGTTACATAGTACATAACATTTGAAAATAACAATAGCCTCTCAACAATTTCTCCCATTTTCACACATGTTTCAAACTTTCAAGTCATTTTCAAGAAAGTGAACATTGAAGTTACCCAAATATTTTATTATTTAGCTTATATTTTATTATATACAGATGGAAATAAATTGGAAGTTCCATTTGTTCAAATGCTAATTAATGAATAATTATTATTGAACGAAAATACCAATTAAATGCTGTAAATACCCTGAAGACTTCTGCTACCCTACAAATATTGACAACAGGGTAAACAGCTATAGATGGAATTTCATTAGCTCATTCTGGGTTAAGAATTCAAAAGATTTTTATAGATCTAACAAATAACATAAAATTATTGTTTATCATTTTCATCAGTATTGTATATGTAGGCTACTCCATTACTATTAAGGCCTACTTTAGTAGTAGCCTACCGTACTTTAGTATTTAGACATCAGGCTACATAGAAAAATATTTGGTAAATTCTCACACTAACTCTGTAGTTCTGCATTAATAGTGAACGATGATTTATTCCAATAATATTATATGAAGTGGAGTGTAGATCAGAATCTCTTCAAAGACATCTTGTAGTAATAATGACATACTCAAGCGCCTATTCTATCAGAAAGCACACGGCAATGCCTCACAATGGAACATCATTCAATGATCAATTACTAAAGATCAAGCACCGTAACCTTTTAAATACTTGGAACGAGCAGACTTGATTGACCCTTAGAAAACTGTGGACATTAAACCAGTAACGGTGAGTTGTTATTATGATTCATAAATCCACCCACATGGAGAGGTCCAGACTCTGGAACCATAAAAATTCAATTATTCCATCTTAAATTTTGTAATGATACTTCAGTGTCATTGTTGTTTACTGGGTCATAAACCTGAATAAAACAATATAACAATTCACATAGAATTATCATCATCCAGTGATGTAGCCTTAAGGAATTTGTTTCGGGAGGCAATTAGCTTATTATTATTATTAAACAAAAATTCAAATTAAATGCTGTCATTCACCCCGAAGACTTCTGCTACTGCAAATATTGACAGCAGGGTAAACAGCTAGATGGAAATTCATTAGCATTTGAATAATTGTAATATCTCAGTAATTTCCATCTGCAGCAATTGGCTTAATCAAAAAACATTAATGGTACATTTAGAATATCAGGAAGGTTATTGGGAAATAGATTATTAAAATTATTGTTTAAATAATTTAATTTACTCTAGAATGCTTGATATTGGATTAAGCCTAGAGGTCTACATATAGACAAAATATTTTAAGGTACCGGTACCGGTATTTTATAGTAGCCTATTTCTAGAAATGGCTAATTATTTATTTATCATTTCATAGAATGTATTGAAAGCTGATAGACATTCCTCTGGAATGTAGTGATAGTTATTAGGTTTCAAATTCAAATATTTTTTATTTCTTCAAGTATTCACAGTGAAACATGAAAAGAAACTCAATATGAACACGCGAGTGTGTAATTATATATGTAACAGTTTTATTTCATTATTTTTTAAAAGGATGTTCATTCTACGATAGCTTTATCAACACAATTAAAAAAGTCATTACAAAATTGAATTTATGAGCTTATTTTCATATCTTGGAAAAACTATTTCATAATCATTTAGACTCAAACTCTTCAGGTTTCGATGGAGGTGGCTGTCTTTTTGATAGATTTCTTTTTATTAGTCTTCAATACTTATTATAGATTATAGTATATGAAAACACAGTATGGCAACATAAATATAATAGCCTACCCATTTTGATAATTCCTGAAATTTCGGGAAAATCATGAGTCAGTTTGGCTGGATTTATCAAATACGCTACATACAAAAATGGGGAGAACAAGAACTGAAATTAAAATATCTTCGAATAAGAATGAAAATAACTAATAAACTATGAATAGACACTATTATACTGATAGATACATAGTATGATAAATAATGCCCTCAAAAAATAAACAATAATAAAGAAAGTAAGAATGAATAATACTAGTTTAATCCAATTTAGTATCTTCCATTCCCCAAATCATTAAAAATTCAATTCTACTACTCAATTTGAAATGGGCTTTTCGAAGCTTCCAGGCCTCCTGAAAGAATATGAGAAAAAAGCAGATAAAGAGATGGAAAGATGAGACATGAAAATAGAAATGATTGATTTGTTTTAATCTGGGAGCAATCTATGCTGGTGAATCGAATTTTGTCTTACCGGTACTGCTTTTGTAGATTTTCAATTGAATAGATTCTATTAAGAATCAATAGTAATAATTCTAGTGGAAACAAGATGGATAGCCAACAACGAATTAAATAGACTTTTCAAAATTCATAATTATTTTGATATATTTTACAATATTATAGAGTGGTTGAACCTCAACAATGACAAGTTTGCATTGCTAGTGAATCAAAAATCAGTTATTGACATTTGATTTTTGAAACGAAATGAACCAACTGATTCGGCTCATTTGACATTTTAAAGTGTATCTACTGAGCATAGAAGAGCTTATCAGATTCGGTGGATGAGTTGGGTCGTTCTTGAAGGTCTAGAGCCGCCATCGTCTGCAGGAAGTTGGTCGTTATTCATCTCATTCATAGGAGCCAAGTACTGAATCGAATCTGACTCTGACCAGCTGATGAAGCGCGCTGCACGGAATGACCCGTTTTCGCTCAAATCACAGCACAGCGCTCAGTCAGCATACATGAATAACAGCATAACATTGAAAGTGCATAAGACGAATTATTACAAATCGCAAATGAGCTGTCAGCTGGATTATCAATTGCATGCAATCACTCAATAAGCAGCTTTTCTCGACTTCCCACTGCTTTCAATAGAACAGCTGACAGAATATTAGAGGCATTTAAAGCAAGTTCTGCAGCCAGGGGCTCACTAGTATTAATATTGATACATCAAAATTATTGCCTTTTCAAGTGTCGGGGCACCGAGCTTCTCTCGTTATTTTCATTTATTGATAAACAGAACTCAATTCTCTAAAATGATCGTGTTTGTATTTTACAGCTGACTATACGTCATCTTATGAATTTCGGGGATGCGATATTTTGATTTTTCACATACGGTACTCACTTTTTCACTATCCACAGCTGTTTCAGCCAAGGATGAATTATACTTTTAATGTTATTCAGCAAGTTTTCCCAAGGATGAAACCTAGATCAATCAATTCTTTATATCATAAACCTACTGTGTTCCAAATTTCGTGAAAATCGTTAGAGCCGTTTTCTAGATCCGTTAAACATAATTACCAGATATAAAAATAGCCAGATATAAAAATAACCAGATATAAAAATAGCCAGATATATACGGTAAATACAGAAATTGCTCGCTTAATATAATAGGATTTATTCCATCTTCCTGATCAACCCAGATACAAAAGTTTTAGTATAATATGTATTTGTACTGTACATTTTTGTGATCTTTATAAAAAAGTTGTCATAGCCTCATTTGGACTATTTTTATCAAAATTATTTTTATCAAACAGTTTTGGGTTTATCCTGTTGATTCCCTCCTAATCATTAATTCTATTTTTTGATTGTGGAATGTGATAAATAGATGAAATGAACATAGAACATACCTATCGAACAAATAGAATTCCAATCTGAATCCTTGAAATAATTAATCTAAAGCCGCGTTTACACCAAATATTGATGAATTTTTTTACACCAAAGTTATTAACAAAATGTTTATTCCTCCGTCCTCATAGATTCTATTAGATTGAACATAACTTATCATACACATGATGAGCATATGTATTTGTCAAGCTCCGTTAAATCTAATAGAATCTGAAAGGACGGAAAAATAAACATTTTCTTAATAACTTTGGTGTAAACCCAACTTAAAACAAACAACAACAATAATAATATTATGCAGGCATGGATATTATAATTTTATGTTTAGATAGATAATGACGATAGTAACTGCACACTCGTCCAACAAATAATATTTTTACCAAGCTTCCTGGCTACCTGTGAATAGCAGGGCAGCAGATGCTATTTAATCTTTCAATATTTGATATTAGTCCAGTCAAATGGTCGTTTTTCAGGAAACAGCCCCGAAAGAATCTTTCTCGACGGTTCTATATGTATTTTGGGGCGCTGAATTCGAATCTGAAATTTACTGACACGCAAGAGGGCGGCTCACTCCAAAAACCCCCAAAATTTCGGACTTTTTTCAATTTTCCCATTTTATATCGTAAACCTAGAGTTTCTCAAGAAAAATCATTCCCGACAAAATTAAATAGAATAAAATTTCCAATATATTGAGTGGTCGCGCAGGATTCTACCATTTTTGGTTCCGGAGCTACGAATTTTCAAAGAAGGGGTATTTTTTAAGGGGTTTTCAAAATTATGCAAACCTACCACTTCTACCCTATACAACTTGGATATTTTTCTAGTATAGATAAAAAACCATACATCACGTGAAAGAACAATTCATTATGAACAGGATTCCTTAGGAATTTTCAAGTCTAGTAGTGGTGGGAGGGGGAATACACCCAAAAATAGAAAATCATGTCCTACAGCCAAAATACAAATTTTCCATTATAATAACTTTTCAAGGCCTTTCTAACAAAAAAAAAATACATATTTCGGCTGAAATCATCTAACGAGGGTTATTTTCTATGAGAATCACCCGTTAGAAACATTTAATTTCAATTTTAGTATTTCCTAGTTGTGGGGGGGGGGGTACGTCATAAGGATACGTCAAAGATGAAAGCTTTAAACACTTATAACTTTTGACAGAATGATCAGGTCTCCTCGTACTACAGCTCATTCTTCTCAGCTCGTCAAGGCGGTTCAAAATCATGTATCATAACTGAAATTTGATGAAAAAATAAAAAAATCCTCATCCGCATCCACATCCCTGTTCAACAATTTTAATTCTAGTCCAGTACGAAACCCATGTTGTTCTCTTACAAATCCTTTTGGAGAAGAATATCAAAATGACAGAAAATTCACAAGTTGGAATAAGTGCATTAAGTAATCATTGGCACTAATAGTCTACCCTTGAAAACCATAATAGCGTTCCAGTAATGCTGCATGACACTGACTAAAATCATTTTGACCAGTGTCTGTTTCATAAAAATTCAAAAACCTACAATATAAGAGAATTCACATGATTCACAAATTATTAATTTATAGACAAAAATGGAAGTGATTCATTACACCAACTGAGACCAACTTCCATTCAGAGGCCTGTTTATTTCATGCTCACTTAGAGGACTTTGGAGAGGTGGATCGAACAGTGAGCTATATGATAGTTTCAAAAGTGAGTCTAGCTAGTTGGAGAATATTTTTAGGGCAAATTTGTTATGGAACAGGTAGCTGGTTTTGTGTCAACCGACTCATCCGATATGATTTTTTAGAATGATGCAACCCACAATCATTTTATTATTGTACTTATTTCACTTACTGCTATTTTGATTCGATCAATTATCGCTTCTTCTGTATCTCCAAGCAAATCTAGGCTCCAACGCTCCAGTACTCCTGTACATAATAAAGAATGTTTATATTATCATTATCAAAAATAAAAAAGTTTTAAAACGTTTCAAATAAAAAGGGTAGCCTACTCCATGTTTCATTAATTATCACCATCAAGTATCTTGAATGAAAATTAGTGAAAATATTTTATTCTGTACGGTATAGAGAAGGGATTGCTTCATTCCTATACACCCCTCCTTTTCCTTGAAAAATCATTAATATAACTAAAAATCTGTGGTAGACTATGTAATAGAACCATTATTGCTGGCAATAGCAAAAAATTGCTTCTATTGAATCGAGAAAGTGCTTTTTTAGGGGCTGATATTATAGAACAACTTTCATTATAGAACAAGAGCTTATATTTATTATGTGTTCCAACGCTGGTGAACAGTGAGTAAATACTGATTATACAGATATAATCGATTATATCTGGCTAATTAGGAATGTTATTGAATAATGACTATCATGTCGTTATTACATCTATATTGATAAACTGTATTGGAAATTGGAATTTCAGTACCTACATAAATCAAATTCTTTTTATTCTTCTCTCTACAAATCTACGCTTTGCGATTCTTCTAGAATAATAATTAAACAATATTATTTTATATATTATTATACTATTTAATAATAAGTAACTAATATTATAAGCTACAACAGTTATTTTATTTACTCACTGTTCACCAGCGTTGGAATACATAATAAATATAATCCAAAATAATCTAAAATGATAGAATCTAAATTTTTGTCTTCGAATGGATTTCAGTTTTTTTGTGCCATATACAGAAGCCCAGTTTATTATCACCAATAAACCTTGAATAATTATGCTGCTTGAACTAGACTCATAGAATAATTATAATCATAAATATAAATAATACCAGCAGTTAAACCATACTCCGCAAGGGTATTTTTAAAGCACTAAATAGTGTTTCAGATTGAATCTAGGTTTTGATATTGAACATATTCAATTGTAAATATTGACAATCAATAATAAAACGATTCGATTGGCTCTTTCATCCTCTTTGTATCACAGAATAAATAAATTTGTTTTTATTACTCATTAATTAACAAACATGATGTAGGTAGGCATAAAATATAATCTTCCTCAGTAAATCAAGAATCATCGTACAAAATTTCAAGTGAATCAGTTGAGTAGTTCTCACGCGAATGCCTCATTCCCGAATTTCCCATCCCATATGTGTGTAAGCCAATTCTATACTTTATAATATTATAGAATTACTATTACTATATCTTTCTTAATGAATTAATTTCTACTGGATGTAATGATATTTTTTAACTAGAAATAAATTCATTCATTTATTTATCGTCTATTTTCTGTTTATCAATGTTCTATATGCATTTTTAAACATCATTCTAGAATGATATTATTATGCTTCATATTGAATATATTGATGCTACAAAATAACACCAAAGGTACAGGCTTCCTAACGCTCTGTGAACTTGTAGTGCACAGGTGTCGAAATATTTTAGAAAAATTGAAAAGAAACTTCAAACTTCACGTTGTCAGAATATGTTGTGAAGCTTCAACTTTGTACAAGCATAGTCTTTTCAATAAAACGCATTCAAAAATGCGTCCAAAATTTGGAAAAATGTTATTATAAACTATGAATTTTGTATAGCACAGTTTTCACGGGATTCTGATTGTATTAACTTTACTAGATCTTCAATTTGAAAAATTTATTTGGTAAAAACTGAGCTTGTAGAAAATTCATTAGAGATCAATACATATTTTCAGTATATTATGAACAACTATCACCAGGATTCCAATGCATCTGGATTATGTAGGGGAATTCCCATCAAAATATTTTCTCCCATATTGTAGTTGAAAATGGTTATTCCTGAAAACTGATCATTCATTAGTGTTCAGTGATTGTCACTATTTCTACGTTTTCTAAGCTTTTTTCGAAAATCAATGAGCAGAACATTTTGAAATTTAGTAGTACTGTGTATAGGTTCACTGAGGACTAGACAGTTTTGGGAAACAGATAATCAAACTATTATTATGAATAACCACCATTATGAAAAATGGTAATAAGAACAAATAAAACGTTTACTACTGTACTCATCACCATAATCTAATATCATGAATAATCCACATTAAGCTCCTTTTTCAATGCACCAGCCATTTTAATTCGTACCCAAAACCACTAACCGTACACACTGGTTTATTACAACTGAATATCTATACTTGGCTGTGAATCAATAATATCAATTATAATATTTTAGTTTGCAGTACAAATTATTCAGGGCTCAAATCGCCAGAAAAATCGTATATTAAAAAAAGTCTCCAGAACAGTCGTCCTGTACGATATTATCCACGCCTAAGCTTCTGAGCTTTCAGTCTTTGTAACATAAAAATAAAATTTTTTTATTGGAAAAAATAAAACAATATAAATTCAAGTTTCTGTGAAATAATTGCAACAGTTGAAAACGATTCAATTCTATTTTTCTTTTTCTTTACTCTTATTGTCAGTTGAGGGTTGAAGACATAGCCAGGATTTATGTATTGCTGTGGGAGGGGCCAGAAGTGAAATATTAAATATTCAATAATTAGGCTAATGATTACCTACATAGGTTGGTATTCACCAAATACAATTTATATCAAAAACACAGTCACGTAAGAACAATATGGACCTTATTTGTGAATCAGATTTTATAATTCATGGCTATATTATATTAAGGTGAGCTACATCATACATATATCAGTTAATCTCAGGTATGCAGCATAAGTTATTCTTGACAGGGGAACATTCAAGAGTGAGAACTGTTCATTGTGAAGGTGCGTACAGGCTTATGCGCCACGAACACGCGTATTTCTCTTTTCATAAGCTAATATTATGCCTATTATATCTGTATTTTACTGTTTCTGTACAAATGCAGAAGATATAGAGCTGATGAAAAGCGAAATACGCGTGTTTGTGGCGCGTAAGTCTGTACGCACCTATAGAAAGAGGGGTTGTAGATTTCTGAAACCTGGTTAAAGTTATACACTTATCAATTTATAAACTTTATAAAAACCCAAGATTTGAAACCTAACTTCTAGGCTGGTCACATATTGCGACGACACGCGACGTGACATGATGTAACCCCAGTCTGCTATAGGCCCTATGAGTTAACATCATAAAATTATAATGTTCTTTTTCAACATAAATGAAATGAGAACTCAAAAATTAGTTAAATGTCCAGGTCGAAAAGTTGGTTATTATTCAATTTTGATTATAAACTAACAACAAATTGGAGAAGTTCTTATGACTTTGTTAGTTTTGAAAGATTGATTTGAAACTTCATGTGTGTGTTAATAGTATGAAGGGAATCGTTCATGATTTTTTGTAGAATTTTCCTACGTCCCATCCTCACTCCTAAACCGAAAACATATTATGGTAGTTCTGATGGTATATGAGAGAGGATTCAAAAGTCGCGCTTCTGAGTAGACCAATAGTGTTGTTCCGCGGCGATTTAATCCAATCCTGTTCCTTGCCGCGAAGCAAAGAGGAAGCTCAGAATAGCGCGACTTTTGAATTTTCTCGCATGTAGCATCAGAACTACCATGTTTTTTTGGTTTGGGACGGAGAGGGAACGTAGGGAAATTCTACAAAAATCATGAACGTTTCCCTTCATACAATTAACACACCCATGGAGTTTCAAATCAATCTATTCAAAACTAACATAGTCATAAGAATTTCACCAATTTTATGTTAGATCATAATCAGAATTGAATAATATCCAACCTTCTGACCTGGACATTAAACTGATTTCAAGTTTTCATTTTATTTTTCTTAAAAAATGATTATTCAATGATATTTAGCTTTTCAGAACTTGGTACTGTATCATATTTTTGACGAGTTCTTCATACCTTCATACCTAGTTTCACATTTTTTTGAAAAACACCTTCCCTGAAGGGGCGGCAAGTGACCTGGTTACCTACAACCCTTCCACCCCGCTGACGGGGTAGTTCCTCAGGCTTTTTCTGACCATTTGCCTATCGAATTTGTATTGAATGTAGGTAAGAAAACAGTTGATAAGTATCAATGTTTACCGTTACTGCCGAAATTGGCTTGGAATAAAGATATCGGAGAAAAATATAAAGATAAGATAGCTAGTAGAGTTAATAATGTAGTATTAAGTGATGATGTCGATCAGGCAAGCCAAACTCTCACAGAATGTATTCGAGAAGTGGGTCTTGCTCTAGGAAACGGTCAAAGTTCAATTAGTTTTGAACGAAAGCAAGCTTGGTTTGATAATGAGTGTTGGAAAGTCAGAAGCAAGGTTTTATCTCTTTTAAATTTGTATCACCGTATCAATAATGATTGCACTAGAAAATTGTACTTATATGAGAGAAATAAATTTAAAAAAATATGTTACGAGAAACGTAAAAGCTATGAGAAGACTCTAATAAATTCTATTTCTGCCGCACACAACTCTAGGGACTTTTGGCAAGCTC
This sequence comes from Nilaparvata lugens, assembly GCF_014356525.2. Taxonomy (NCBI): domain Eukaryota; kingdom Metazoa; phylum Arthropoda; class Insecta; order Hemiptera; family Delphacidae; genus Nilaparvata; species Nilaparvata lugens. The sequence continues at coordinate 90,022,615 of NC_052506.1, read as the reverse complement.
TGAATAAATTTAAATTAAGGAATAATATTGTAAATAACGCCATAACTCCTCAAGACTGGGTAAACTATTTCCAACACCTCTTGAATCCCGAAATGTTAGCTTTACCTCATTTCTATGCTGAACCTTACATAGTTGACAACAGATTAGATAGAGATTTTAGTAGGGAAGAGCTGAGTAGTTTTAAAATTAGTAAAAATAATAAAGCGGCTGGTGAAGATCAGATCCCATTCGAGTATTATAAAAATGCACCTGATAACTTTCTAAACAAATTGCTGAATGTCTACAATTCTATATTTACATCAGGTAGAGTCCCACATAGCTTTAAGTCGTCAATATTTTTCCCCTTTTCAAGAAGGGTGAGTGCGATGTAGTAGCTAATTTCAGAGGCATTAGTTTTTATCAACATTTTTCAAAATATTGCAGGGTTAATTCTTAATAGACTCAACTGCTGGATGGAGGAAGAAAATCTTGAACGAGTTTCAGGCTGGCTTTCGTAAGGGGTACTCGACCATTGATAATATATTCGCCCTAACATCCATCATTAGTCTGCGGCTGGCTGAAAAAAGGGGTGTAAATATTGCTTTTTTGTGGATTACTCTGCCGCGTTCGACTCAATTGATAGGAATGCACTATTTTATAAGCTTAGTCTCTTAGGTCTCTCAACAAGGACATTGAATATTGAGGGCATTGAATGAAGGCACAACTTCTAGTGTATGGTGTACTGCAAATGGGGGTCTCTCCCAACGTTTTGAAACGAAGTCAGGCTTGAGGCAAGGTTGTTTGTTGAGCCCGTTGCTTTTTTCCCTATTTATGAATGACTTACATGATGGATTAGGGGAGGATTATAATAGGTGGTAAGAGGATTAGGGTTTTATTGTATGCCGATGACATAGCTTTGATTTGGACTCGCCAGTGGGACTCCAGTACATGATAAACAATTTAGAGCGTTACTGTGGAAGGTGAATTTAAGAGCTAATTTAGATAAGTCAAAAGTAATGGTTTTAGGAACGGGGGAAAATGCTAGGAGCGAGAAATGGACATATAAAAATGAGCAGATAGAGTGTTCAACAGGTATAAATATCTGGGGGTAGTTCTAACTCCAACCTTGAATTTTTAAGCTCAAGTGAGTGATAAATTAGACAAGGCAAAATTAGCATTGAATGTGGCATGGAAAGGTTTTTAAAATAGTAGTAGTGTAGATTTTCAGCCAAATGTAAGGGTTCAAAGCTTGTGCAAGGGCGTCTTGTGTTACGGAGCACAGGTGTGGGGTTTTAGACAATATGATAGTGTAGAAAAGTTGCAGCGCCTTTTCATCAAGAAGATTTTGCACTTCCAATAAATACACCGAATTATATGTTGTTTATTGAAACTCAACTAACACCTCTATTCGAATATTGCCTTAGACTCCATTACAATATATTCTAAGAGTTATGAAAATGAAAGATGAAAGGCTCCCTAAATTCCTGGCTCAACAAGTTATTCAAAAGAAATGTTTCTGGTTCAAAGAGTGGAAGAAATTAAGTAATAAAAAATTGTATAAATTATGAGTACGAAGTTAATGGGATGACTCATTTAAAAGAATAATCACAGGTTTGAACAAGATGCATAGGGAAATTTTTTTGCGGGATGCTCAAGATGGGCGTTTCCACATGGTACAAAACTCTCAATTTGGAACTGGGTGACAAAAATTATAATTATGAAATGTGGGTCATGAGGTGGATACTTAAAGCAAGGGGTGAACTGATCCATTTAAACTACAAGCCATGGGTTGCTGATGGGAATTATGTTTGCTCCATGTGTAATCTGAAAGAAATTGAGGATATTTATCATTTCATAGCTCGATGTCCTTGTTTAAGAGAATGGAGAAGAAAATGGTTTGGAATTGGGGAGCTATCAAGGGATGATTTCGTTTCTTTTATGAATGGAAGAGATTGGGTAGGGTTGGCCTCCTAAAAACTGTAGAGATGCCTGGCGTTATAGGCGATTACTTACACAGGAGTTCAACTGGTAACTTAGTATAATAAATTGAAACTTATTTATTGAATCTGAGTTGGGTAGAAGTATCGTGTTATACAATACAATATAGGTTATTCGAATATTCTCAGGAGGACATCATAGGAAGACGAAATGAAAGGGAATATTAATTCTATGTTATGATTTCCCAACTGCTGACAGTTATTATCATAATATAAAAAGTATAGCTTTCTTTTTATGAAATTAATGGATTTTGTTTAGAATGTAGGTACTATTAAAACTAATTTATGGAATATTCACTTTATTGAATTCAACATTACTGATTTATTTTGTTTCTAAGGTTGTTTTTTCTGTTTTTGTTTCACTATTTAAAAGAACATTCTGCATAGCTTTGATTTATGTAATAATAGTATTATTGGGTTTACCGACTTTCCGGCTGACGATTGTTTAATCAAGCCGTATAAATGTGTGTTTTCTCATTCATTGTATGTTGCAAATTTGAAGATTAAAGCATTATTTCTATTCTATTCTATTCTAACTTGTGTGCTGAATTCGAATCTGAAATTTACTGACACGCAAGAGGGCGGCTCACTCCAAAAACCCCCAAAATTTCGGACTTTTTTCATTTTTCCCATTTTATATCGTAAACCTAGAGTTTCTCAAGAAAAATCATTCCCGACAAAATTAAATAGAATAAAATTTCCAATATATTGAGTGGTCGCGCAGGATTCTACCATTTTTGGTTCCGGAGCTACGAATTTTCAAAGAAGGGGTATTTTTTAAGGGGTTTTCAAAATTATGCAAACCTACCACTTCTACCCTATACAACTTGGATATTTTTCTAGTATAGATAAAAACCACACATCACGTGAAAGAACAATTCATTACGAACAGGATTCCTTAGGGATTTTCGAGTCTAGTAGTGGTGGGAGGGGGAATACACCCAAAAATAGAAAATCATGTCCTACAGCCAAAATACAAATTTTCCATTATAATAACTTTTCAAGGCCTTTCTAACAAAAAAATACATATTTCGGCTGAAATCATCTAACGAGGGTTATTTTCTATGAGAATCACCCGTTAGAAACATTTAATTTCAATTTTAGTATTTCCTAGTTGTGGGGGGGGGGTGGTACGTCATAAGGATACGTCAAAGATGAAAGCTTTAAACACTTATAACTTATAACTTTTGACAGAATGATCAGGTCTCCTCGTACTACAGCTCATTCTTCTCAGCTCGTCAAGGCGGTTCAAAATCATGTATCATAACTGAAATTTGATGAAAAAATAAAAAAAATCCTCATCCGCATCCACATCCCTGTTCAACAATTTTAATTCTAGTCCAGTACGAAACCCATGTTGTTCTCTTACAAATCCTTTTGGAGAAGAATATCAAAATGACAGAAAATTCACAAGTTGGAATAAGTGCATTAAGTAATCATTGGCACTAATAGTCTACCCTTGAAAACCATAATAGCGTTCCAGTAATGCTGCATGACACTGACTAAAATCATTTTGACCAGTGTCTGTTTCATAAAAATTCAAAAACCTACAATATAAGAGAATTCACATGATTCACAAATTATTAATTTATAGACAAAAATGGAAGTGATTCATTACACCAACTGAGACCAACTTCCATTCAGAGGCCTATTTATTTCATGCTCACTTAGAGGACTTTGGAGAGGTGGATCGAACAGTGAGCTATATGATAGTTTCAAAAGTGAGTCTAGCTAGTTGGAGAATATTTTTAGGGCAAATTTGTTATGGAACAGGTAGCTGGTTTTGTGTCAACCGACTCATCCGATATGATTTTTTAGAATGATGCAACCCACAATCATTTTATTATTGTACTTATTTCACTTACTGCTATTTTGATTCGATCAATTATCGCTTCTTCTGTATCTCCAAGCAAATCTAGGCTCCAACGCTCCAGTACTCCTGTACATAATAAAGAATGTTTATATTATCATTATCAAAAATAAAAAGTTTTAAAACGTTTCAAATAGAAAGGGTAGCCTACTCCATGTTTCATTAATTATCACCATCAAGTATCTTGAATGAAAATTAGTGAAAATATTTTATTCTGTACGGTATAGAGAAGGGATTGCTTCATTCCTATACACCCCTCCTTTTCCTTGAAAAATCATTAATATAACTAAAAATCTGTGGTAGACTATGTAATAGAACCATTATTGCTGGCAATAGCAAAAAATTGCTTCTATTGAATCGAGAAAGTGCTTTTTTAGGGGCTGATATGAAAATTTGACACATTTTCATCCTCCAAATTTCTTTGCCAGAATACTTTCAATTGTTAAAAATCAATCTACCAGTTGCTTTTCCTGCAAAAGTAGCCTTTCCTCCTTAATATAAGTATTGATCTTATAGTACCGGTTCATATTGATGTCTGAAAATTCATTTAATTTTCCAGTGAACGATGAGGAATAATACATCATCTATTTGTTTACCGATGTCTTTGCAATGCAGTGCATACTGTTTACAAACAATTATTAGCAATGCAGGTGCATATAATTAATGATCAATGAGTACAATAATCAATGTAATACCGTACATAGAAATAACGTTGATTTTTATAGAATAATATATTATCGGATCTCAGATGAAAGTCATGGATCATTGAATGATTGATTGACAATTAGAGTCACAGGTCAGAACATTGTTTCAGGCAATCTAGGTCAATAATTTCACGCTGCAAATCTCTCAAAAAGTAATCAATCAATAAATTTAGAATAATAATAGCCTGACATTATCTTCACAGCCAAGAAATTTCAAACTATGTAGCTCACTATATATACTATAAATTTTTTTTTTATTTAATAGAATCAATGCCGATTTATCACTAGCTACAAATTAAGCAATCATGTCATAAAGTGTATCAATTCTATCGTGAGATTTATTGAGATAATTCTTTACACAAATTGTTTTAATATTGATTGTATTGTATCGTACTGTATTGTGATTGTCTTATGTTTCTATTGAAAGAATTTTTCAATTTTATTCGATAAAATGATAGGAATAAATGATAAATTGTTATTATTTGGGAAACTAGATTGGTAGAGATTAATCATACTTGGGATCTAAAGATTCAATTAACATGGTGAAAATCAGTTCTAAGAGAGAACTTCTCTACCATGCCAACATCCTACAACCAACTAGAAAAGCATAATAGTGTACAATCATCTTGTTATTATTTACCAGAAAAATCTAGTCTATGATATTATCTAACTAAGGTATCGTATTAAGGTATGATAAAAGCAATATTGTCAGTTCAGTTTTTTATTTCTCCTTAATATGGAGAAATTCCACAATATCTCTGGTAAAAGTGTAAATTTTAAGGTATCGTATCCTTATCATTTAACTTATATAGAGATAATAGACTATAAAATAAATGTATAAATGCAATAAAATAATGTGCATATCCTATAACATTTACAATGCTAAACTCTACATTAGAATGATAACATTCAACAATAACCTTTCCTTCGATAACATGAAGATGAGAAAATTTCCAATGAATGTCTATTATTGTATTTGATCCATTCGCAAAAATGCATCAATACATCGGTTAGTCTTTTAAAAACTAAATGAATTTCAATACCCTTCCCTGTTAAAAACAAAAAAATGCATTTATATTGAATGCTATTATTACAGATCGAATGAAATATTCTTGCTTGTATTCAATCGTCCTTGCATCATAGAAAACAAACTAACAAAATAGCAGTCTTAAACAATAATTCTTGGTGGGGGCAGTGATTGCAATAAAATTAAATGAGGGATTCAAAGAGCACATGCCTCTCTTGAGCCTTCTCCGTTTAAGAGTGTTGGGAGTCTTAGGAGCAGGGAGGGGGGACAAGAGTTTATTTGAGGGAAGAGGGATACAGTTCCCCTTGTGTAATCTGAACGACTACCATTAATATCATCACTTTATCAACCAAATACATCTGGGCCTAAATGTGTCTAACCTTAAAATTCTTATTATTTTTCAATTTCTCCATGGTATTGGAGATTGTTTAGATGTGAATATTGGGGCAACGAGCTTCGCTCGTTATTTTTATGTATTGATAAACAAAAATTATTCTCTAAAATGATCGTGTTTATATTTTACAGCTTGCTCTATGTCATCTTATGAATTTCGGGGATGTGATATTTTGATTTTTCACATACTCACTTTTTCACTATCCACAGCTGTTTCAGCCAAGGATGAATAATCTTTTTAATGTCGTTCAGCGAGTTTTCCCAAGGATGAGACCTAGAGCAATCGAATTTTTATATCATAAACCTACTATGATCCAAATTTCGTGAAAATCGTTAGAGCCGTTTTCGAGATCCGTTGAACATAAATAACCAGATATAAAAATATATAAATACAGAAATTGCTCGCTTAATATAATAGGATTTCTACCATATCCAGAATTAATTATTTAAAAGAAAGACACACATTATTCCATGATATATCTAATGATTGTGTGGATATTGAATAATTATGTGAAGATTTTTGTACCATTATCAATGGTTGAATGGTTTGATTGGTATTAGAGACTACATTGTTCTCGTTAATTATTTGAATTGAAGTGTTTCATGAAGATTGAGGCAGAATTATAGTAATAGAGGCAGATTGAGGCAGTTTTACCGTATTTATAATTTTATGACAAAGAAGTTTGCAGTTCATAATGGGAAGCCAATAGGGGTTTTATAGTTGAATTTCTGATTTCTTACTTTTATTGATTGATAAAAATAATTGAACTTTTTCTATCTGCTTCTCATTCTTCAGGAAATTTTCACTGTTTTGCAATATTCACCTGGTGTTGGTTTTAGTGAGATAATTTTTTACTGTGTTTTACTGACGTTTTTAAAATTGTACTGCAAACAAAATCTTTGGATGAGAATATAGTCTAGTTAGTTATTTTATGGTGAGTCCATAAGATGAGTATTAAAACCCCAGGGATAAGTCAAGGAAACACAAAACAAAAAATACTGCTGGTGGAAAAATAGTGGAGATGGATTCAATCGAGAAGGCGTAACAAAAATACAATAAAATAGAGAATAAGAGCATACCAAACTGCTCTTCAACATGAAAAACTCATAGTGATTACAAAGACTCATACAACAATAAGCTTTTTAAGGCCCTCCGAAATTCTCCTGGTAGATTCCTAGCTGCTACTGTTAGCTTAATGTTCAGTCTGACAGTTAGATGGGCTAAGCCTGATCAAGTCCTGTGTAACCATAGGGGTTCATCCAGTACGGTACCCTTCAGGTATTCAGGTATCATATGGATCGATTCTCTGATTAGTTAAAAGCTCCCCCAATTTGAATGTGTTGCAAAGAGTGTGAAATAATTATATAAAGGGAAAGGACTGTGAGGATCTTCTCTCTCAGAGAAGAGGAAGAGGATACAATAGTTGTGGACAAGCCTCCTAGTACCAAAAAATATCCCCAGGGCCATCTTTTGAATGAACAGGGCTCGTGACACATCCGTGGCTCCACTTCAAAGTGTGAGCCATACAAAATATTGTGCTCTGGAAAAAACAAGAATAGCAGACCTCAAGATAGGATACAGGAACACTGCATTTTAAATTCCTGAGCAGGAAAACCACTCGCAACACTGATCAGCCTGTAGCATAATGTTTGCGGAACCAAAGATGAAATTCAAAATTAGTGATCTGCAATTTTATGTTTATGAAGCACACACTGAAATTGAATTACAATAGATTCATAAAATACTCATTTTATAGTAGTGAAATACAGTAATAATGTAACATTCAACGAACGTGACCGTGTCCCACATTAAAGAAGTCTCCGTCTAATCAAATCTTGGCGGTTAAACTCATAAAAGTACTGCTGTTGCCAACTGATAGCAGCTAAAACAGCCCTTTCATGTTTCTATTATTTTTTGTTCTAACTTCATGATAATAATAAATTACAATGACTCTAAGACATTTCAAGTAGAATCTCATACAATTTATTACTTTTTTCTCAAATTTATGACAAAACAGAGTATTCAATAATTCAATAAGAGCAGGTTATACATGAGGCAGTGATCTCTCCTTGTGTTTTTGAACTGAAGTAGTTTTGAATAGAGGATTGAGGTTAGTTCTCAAATTGTCATTGGCTTGTCTTTGTATTAATTTTGGTTTATAAAATTAATGTTTATCTTGTGTTGATTTAAGGAAAATAGGTGGTAGTTAATTTCAATTCATTTTACTTGTTATCAAGTTCTTCTCTATTTTCCAAAAGATACGTTAATACTATTTTCTTTTTTTTCTTCGTCTCAAGTTTTACTTTCAAGATTCAATTTATTTATGCATAATATTCACAGTGAGTAGTGATACAACAATGCTACTTGAATTTGAATAATTTATTATTATAGAGCTATGATAACTTTAAAATGTACTATTATAACTTTAAAATGTCCTCATTTTATAGAATATTTCAAATTTGTGTACATCGTATCCAAAACCCAGAAAGACTTGTAGACATATATTATGTTATAACCCGATTCTTTTTGAAAAGGGTTGAGGTAAAATTATAGGTAAGCAACAGTTTCTTCATAATTATTGTATCAAGCATGATTCTCTTGATTAGATTAAGTTACAAACTTTTTTCTGCAAGTTTTGCAACTTAGAGTCGCTTTTTGCATCCCCTCTGTCATTGCTCCTTATCTCCACTCTCTAGTTATTCGCTCGCAAACATCTGCATTCCATCTCTTTTCCAACATTGGCCATCCATATTTTACTTGGCCTGCTTTGCTTTTGATGTTGGTTTGGATTCCATTCAAAGACTCTCAATGGTATTCATTCGGAGTAGAATAGCATCGGTGTAATTGCAAACTTGATTTTTATTATTAATTTTTTTTTCAAAAAGGCATAGTGGTACTGAGTTTAATAGATAAGTTTTATGTTTTAATCAACAAGTAGACTACTGGTAATTTTTTTGTTTTACATGAGAAATAAAATGGACACTTTAGTTTGTAGATTGTTTCAAACGAAGAGTCCTAATATAAAATTCTGTTACAAGAAATAAATCTTTTACAATTGAACACTCGACTTTTTGAGGTGAAAAATAATTTATTGGTAGAATAAGCTCCTTAAAATATGCAACTTGACTTGCCTAATATAAAAAATAATATCATTAAGATGTTGTTCATATCCCTTGGACTACCAGCCTTCTTCACATACACGGAATACCAACTGGGGTAACTGGGTCACCCCAACAAGATTTCTGTTTTATTTCTTTATTCTATATTTTTTCCATTAATTCATGTATGAAATGCATTATAAAAGCTTTTAATGTAATTAAAAATAAATTTATTTTGTTGAAAAATATGTTTTCAATCAAAAACTGACAGGACAAAAAAATTGAGCATTCTATCAAATAGATGTAGGGGAAATGTTGTCAAATAATTAAATTATGGCTATAGAGAAGCAATTTTTTCAAATTTAGATTTCAAGTGATCATTATGAATCAGGTTTGGCGAAAAAATGATAATTGGACATTAAATTTATATCTTATGCATTCCGATAATGGATGGAATATACCAAAAAATTGCATGACATGGAATACCAAGCGGGGTAATAGAGTTACCCCGAGGATAAATCTGCTAATAATTGAGAAAATAAGAGGAATGAAATGATTTTATGAGAAAAAACAACTAAAGTGATATGTTTTTAACAAGTACTCAAGGTTTCAATGAAATACAACAACATTATCTACAAAAAAATGGGGGAAATGTGGGTTGGGGTAGTCCAATTACCCCGCTTGGTAGTGGAAGGGATATCCATGTTGAAAAATGCAAGTAAGGTCTTTGAACCTTGTGATGATATTGAATCATCATATGACTAGTGTTTTCTTCTTATGTTTCTGTTATCAGATGTTGAACTATTTATTCTAATTTTGAATCTGTTATGAATACATTACTGATCAATAAAGCCTAGAATGCAGAGGTTTTTCATTACAAACCTCCAACTCTCCTCACTGCCTCCGATCTAGAGGAAAGATAGTACAAGCTTTATCTAAGGTAGTTCTTGCTATTTTTTCTCTGAGCCTTCCCTCTTGGCAATACTTCAAGAACTATCCAAGCAATTTTCTGTTTGATTGTGTAATTGTATAGTAAAAAATAAGGTGAAGTTAGTGAAGAGTTGATATATTGAAATCTCTCTCTTTCTCTTGTCTGCTCTACAGCTCGGCGTGAACTTTGGCATTTCCTACCATTCTCCTCCACTCTTCCCTGTCAGCAGTCTTGGACTGCCATCCTCTCACCTCCAATCTGACACAATCCATCCAGTAATTTTGTGGCCTTCCTTTTCTCCTGCGGTTGTCCAGCTTCTCAATATTCTAAGAGGAAATTGGTCCTCTTCCATTTGCTGAACATTTCTCAGCCATCTTAACCTCTGAGACTTCACAAATCTTAGTATATCCTGTCCCTGTATGAGCGCATCCAACTCAGAATTATATTTTATTCTAATTAATTGACACCATTTTAACATCTCGGACCATTTTATATTCTTAGCAGAATTCTTCTTTCAAAAGTTCTGAGTGCTTTCTCATCTTCATCGGTCATTGCCCAGGCTTCACAGCCATAAACAATTATGTGTCTCATTATAGTGGAGTCCACGTTATAATGGCAGTGGATAAAGATAGAAGAACAGCGTTGCCTATTCTCAGCCTCAATTAATATATTTCTACATTGTCAAAAACAGATTTGGCATCGTTACGGAGCTAGAAAAGGATAGTACTACCTGCTTTGTCGAATGATAGACAAGTATAGCAACATCAAAGTTAATTTCAATGCATTAACTTTTTTTAAGCAAATAAAAGTAATTTTTTTAGCAAATAATCATAACGTGGACCTAACTATAGTGCCTGAGCTAACATGCTTTGGAGAGGAACCTGCTTTTGAACATAGCAGCATTTGCAAAGAATGCTCTGTTACCTGTCTGTAATCGGTCTCTTATACATTCATTCAGACTTTTGTAGTTTGTAAAACTATAAACTACAAACTGATATTGGAATAATGATTGAAATTATCGATTATGAGTTGAATAGTCAACTTATTTATTATGGGGAAATTCCTTGACCTGCGAGATCTATAATTCCTTTGGGTTTAATTGAAAGCCTTCCTAGTACATGGGTAACCATAGTTGGAAGAGCTTCAATCCTACCCCTTTACACCAAATTCTGAATTAGCATCTTGTACGGACATTTTTGTTTTTTGTTTTTTTTTGTACTAATTTTGCTATTTGTTTGTTCTTGTTGTAATTTAATATTACTTGTATTTTATGTATGTGTGTAAAGGAAAATAAATTGAAATTGAAATTGAAATAAAAATTTCCGCGAGACCATGTAAAACCACGTAATCTTAATGTAAAAAGTTGTCACAAAACAGCGGAGTGCCGATCCCGCTCATCTGAAGTAGATCGTCTCGGATTATGGCAATTTTAGCAAATAATCGGCTACATTGCAATCGCAGTGTATGAAGCTGAGGCTCGTCCGTTAACATTATTGTTTTTCATAAACGTAAGTCAAACTGCAGATATTCTTTAAGAATCTTATTTCCTCAAATGAACTAGTAGCTCTGTGAACAGTAGACCTCGCGCTCAGTTAGTTACATTGACCTGAGTGTTGTTGTTATCTCAAAAATTAATAAATAATTTATCAATTTAAAATGTCTAGAAAAAATCCCAAATAAACATTTCTGTCCTATCGTACCGTTATGGGAACCTGTCGTCCGGTCCGGGAATGTGAGTGTGAGCGTTGTTATCAGGTCTGGCTGCCGTCGATACGCCAATCCAATCAACCCATCAGAGAACATTCTGTGTTGTCGTGTTGGCGAAAAATCGGTGTGTTAAAATTAACAAAATAAACTACCATAATGCTGATTTCCTACAAACTTCATTTCTAACTTTTCATGACTTTAGAAATCAATTTCAATTTTTTGCAATTTTAATCATCAGATTAAAAAAGAAAAATGTAAAAAAATTATTTCTCAATAACTCCAAACTCTAAACTAGAATCATTGCCTCAGCCAGGACCTCTTAAATACCGGACCTGAGCATACAAACAAGATGGACCAACTAACTTACTGCCATCAGTTAGGTTCCAGCTCTCTCTAATAACATAACTGTTCAAAATAATTTTTAAGAATTTAAATAAGGTTTAGTGTAATTAATTTAATCTAAATAATTTGTTAAATAAAGGTTTATTAAACAAGTAATTATTTGATAGGGTAACTGGACTTTATTTATTCGAATGCACATAGCATTCAAGTGCATTCTCATGCATGTGAATTCACATGCACATAGCTTATAAAATTATTGTTATTTTATTCTAGCTTAAGAATTTAATGTTCTCTATTTTTGCGACTTTGCTTGCTTGGGCAACTGACTATTATTCTTCATAATGCAGTAATTGTTCAGAAATATATTGCCCGATACCTTTACACACAATTTAATTATGTTGTAAGAAGGCTGATTTGGAAAACATGTAGGGAAGGCACCATCACATAGTATAAGAACCATCTTCACACAAGAACTTATCTTCTTTAATAATGTCTGATGCTCTAAAATGATTGATACACACAGCCGATTATTGTTACCCAGTGACTTTATAATCTTTCCTACGAATACACCTTGTCCACTTTTTTCTTAGCTCTTTATCTTTTGGAGAAGTAAATATTGTCACTAAGGGTATTTTTCTATAATATAGTTCGATTTACACCCAGGAACACAACAATTTCTAAGCATTTTCAATTAAAACTTTTCATAGACCTACTCATTGTAGCATGTTGTTGTATAAAGCTAAATGTTGATTCAGGGATGATAAAAAAAATAATCTACGGTTGAATATTATAAAATTATTGTTGATTAAAACACTTTGAACACTGAATACACTTCGAATACTCAACACTCACTATACATTTTGAATTCTTAAAACGTTACTATTCACAATTTGAATTCATTAAACACTTACTAAACTCTTTGAATACTAAAAAAATCTAATTTGAATCTCTATTACATCTTAAATAATCAAAATAATTAAAATAAGTGAGGTCTAAGATTGAAGTCGACGATTTGATATTTCTCTTAATGTTTGAATGTTTATACTGTATGTTGCGCATTTACGGCGAAATGCGATAATAGATTTTCATGAAATTTGACAGATATGCTCTTTTTTTAATTGCGCGTTGACGTATATACAAGGTTTTTGGAAATTTTGCATTTCAAGGATAATATAAAAGGAAAAAGGAGCCTCCTTCATACGCCAATATTAGAGTAAAAATCAGACTATAGAATTATTCATCATAAATCAGCTGACAAGTGATTACACAGATGTGTGGAGAAGCCAGTCTATTGCTGTATTTCCATAAAAGGTCTATAGTTTCAATCAGGTACTTGTGGATGAGAATACTGCGTGAGGTCTACTGTTCACAGAACTACAAGTAGAATAATAATAATTGATCAATTATAAAACACGTAAATATTATAAAGCCCGTGACATTGTAAACAAACTTCACTTAACAACAACTAAATACTAAAAACTGATGAGATGACAGTATATCAGTGTCAGCTGAGTTGAGACTTCACCAAGAATCGGCGCCATTTTACCTAGATTTTCACACAGGCGCAGGTACGGTATTTAGGAGGTCCTGCCTCAGCTTATGGAAAGACAAAGTTGGTAGACAACTGTCTACTAAAGTTGATGGAAAGATACATTTTCAAGATGTTCGATGTTTTTGAACGGGTAGTATTATAGTCCACTAGACAGCTGATTTATAATGAATACTTCTATTAATAGTCTGATTCTACGGTAATATTGGTGTTCGAAGGGAACTCCTTTTCCTATTGTATTATCCTTAGAATGCAAAATTTAAAAAAAAACCTTATGTATACGTCCACACGAAATTCAAAAAGGAACATACCTGTCAAATTTCATGCAGATCTATTTGCTGCGTTTCGCTGTAAATGCGCAACATATAAGCATAAAGAGAAATGCAAAACCGTCGACTTGAATCTTAGACCTCACTTCGCTCGGTTAACTAGTATTAATGAATTCATAAAAATTAATTGCTTTACAAGTGTAATAATAATTTATTCCATCTTCCTGATCAACCCAGATATAAAAGTTTTAGTATAATGTTGGACTGTAAATTTTTGTGATCTTTATAAAAAAGTTTCCATAGCCCCATTTGGACTATTTTTATCAAAATTAGGGAGAGAAACAGTTTTGGGTTTATCCTGTTGATTCTCTCCCAATAATAATAATATTTTATTACTAGTAGTTCTGTGAACAATAGACCTCGCGCCCTGAGACGGTCGAAAGTACTATAGTCATTAAGCAAAATAATTTGATTAGTAACTTAAATATTTGACTGCATGTCGTGTGAAATACATAGAAAAAAGTGTGTTAATACATCGCAGCTCGGAATGGATCAAGAAACCATCATATATATAAACATTTATATTCTATTACTTTGTAGTAGTTAATTTCTTTCATGTTAATTACAATGATTCACTCTATTCAACAGAAGCCAAAAAATGTGTTTCTATCAATTATTATTCCAAAAGATTTATAACACAGGAGTTCAGGACTATCATAGTGCAATTGCAAATTGCCTTGTACATCTTATCTAGTTCTTCAATTTCTTTTGATGTAATAATTTGCAAGAGAATGTCAATTTTGATGAATGACCCGCTTCCATGTGCATGGCTTAATCCAAACAAATTGTTCCAATTTTGGTGTGATTAGCATTTAACGAGCATTTGGATTGGAACTAGAGTTTTACGTTTTATTGCCCTCCTAGAGTGTTTGATCAATTCCGCCGGTTAAAGTTTTATACTCCACTCACAAATCACAGGTCAGTAAATTAATGACAAGGTCTTCTATTTCTAAAGTATTCAAATTTGAGGAATTTCCTTGAGTAAGTTTCCAGTTCTAAAGATAATACATTCATTAGAGTACCTCATAATTATATTTTACAGTCTGTACAGAGTATAAAAAGCCAGTATTGACTAGTAGGCGTAGGTAGTGCATGCAATTTCAACTTTCATGCAAGCTTGAATGATTTAAATTTTTTAAATATATTTTGGTCCCTGTTTAAATTGAATGGACAATTCATTCAATAGTTAGCTGTTGCATCCATGGATAGCTTAACAGTATTTCCATTATCTTTCGGCACAGGAATATGCACTGCACATTTAATAGAATAACGTCTCAATCATCATTTCAATCTACTATAGTTTAATTAACTTGAGGTTTATTCCGATTCATTAATAAGAACGCATTTGTCGATTTGAATCATTGCAACGGTTCCTATCCATTTTTTTACATCATTCAAACCATTAGTACGTTTCCACTTATAACTTGGCCTTATCAATTCAATCCGAAAAATTGAAAACTTATTCAATATTAGAAATAATGAATTTATCTAAATAAATACTGGCAAATAAATATTTGAGGGTGGAAATTGATAATCAATTACTTTTGAATAGATAGAGTACCGTAGATATAAACTTATAAACAAGCTAATCTCACCGTAGATAAATAGATTATGCAACTCCTCCTTTAAAAAGATGATGCAACTCCTCCACGAAGGCTGATGTCTGTGTGTGAAGAGGAGTCAGGATCTGGGAATAAAATATATTTTATTTTAAATATATTTGACCTATGGTATTATTGAATTCTCTGTTTACCTTCCATAAACTTTTTGAAGAATTTCAATTAATACACAACATATGAAAAGATAACTTCAAAATTTGATCAGAATTTGAGTACTCAATACTGTATTTTCAAATGCAGAATTGAAGCTCCAATAACTTTCATTAATTTGGAGTTTGTACATAAGTTAATTCTCTGTTCTCTCGCTTCTCTTGGATAAATTCAGTTTTTGGCAATTAAGATACGCTGGAGGGTATCATCTAGAGATCTAGAGGAATAGCTAATCAAATACTGCGTTTTCCATGTCAACTTGGCTGATACACTGCCCCATTTGCACCCAGTGATTGGTCAAATGAATTCTCTCCATCTTCTAGGAATCTATACTATAATAGAGTAAAGAACTGGCTTTACACGCACGGAATAGGAAAATTAAGAATTTTTGGGCAATAGCCTGTTTTTCTTTTCCGACTACTGTATTGTTTACTCTATCCAATAAATAAATAGATTATGCATGACGCATCATCAAGTCTGAACTACTTGACTGATTAACTTGAAATTTTTCATATAGATTCTTAATGAGGATGATTATAGGCCTATTTTCAATTATTCAAGATTTCATTAAGTCAATTTTTCAGATTGTCAAGTTTTAAAATAGATACTTGCGAAGCTCGGGTTACCTGCTAGTATATAATAAACCATTAAAGCGATACACTGTAGTATAGTTAAAACATAGAAAGTGGAGTATATCCTGTTATCCTATTTGAAGAGATGTTGTGGCTCTATAATAACATGTAAACAGTTGAAGAAAGTAGAGGAAATTAAGCAAAAAAGTGATGAACTCTTTCAAGTAAACAGGGTGCCTATTACGTATTACCTATTCCTATCCATTAAACTTGAATAGTTGATCGAAATTAAATTAATTAAAGAGAATAACTATCTAGGCAATATGTATGAAAATTCATAACATGTGAATAGCTGGAAAAATAAAGTAAATAAAGCAATGTAGAGAGTAAAATATTAAACAAAGCACAATTCCGGTACAATTCATATTATGTTAACAGTTGAAACAAATGAAATAATGGAAAAAGGAGAATACCCTAAGTTAACAGTAGGTACCCAATAAAATTACTTTTACCTATATATTACTTACTAGTAGTTCTGTGAACAGTAGACCTCGCGCAGTTATAAGCCACAGCCTCCTCTGTCCATACTGTCCATCAGAGTAAATCCTGTCTGTATGTCGTGTTGGCGAGATATCGGTGTGAAAACGGTTAATGGCTGTTGGGTTTGGTGTATCAAAAATGCTTACATCAATAGTAAGTTATAATCTCCTTCATCACATACTGGCAACAGGTCAGCCTGGGTTGAAAGCAGAGGAAGGTCGAGAGAAAATACTATGTTACTGTCAGTTATTAATTGCATGCATCATTGCACGCAATTAATAGTCCACACGACAGCTGATTTTTTACTAAGTTACATTGGGATATTAATTGCATGCAACTAATAATCCACTCGACAGCTGATTTATGATGAATAATTCTATAGTCTGATTTTTTAAGGTAATATTGGCGTTCGAAGGCGACTCCTTTTCCTTTTTTATTATCCTTAAAATGCGAATTTTCAAAAACACACTTATATATACGTCAACGCGAAATTCAAAAAGAAACATACCTGTCAAATTTCATGAAAATCTATTGCCGCGTTTCGCCGTAAATGCGGAACGTGAATAAATAAATAAATATAAACATACAAACATCCAACATAAAGAGAAATGAAAAACCGTCGACATGAATCTTAGACCTCACTTTGCTCGGTCAACTAGTAGTTCTGTTAACACTAGATTTCGTGCACTTATAAACCACAGCCTCCTCTTATACTGTCCATCAGAGTAAATACTATCTGTATGTTGTGTCGGCGAGATATCGGTGTGGAAACGGCTAATGGCTGTTGGGGTGGGTGTATAAAAAATGCTAACATCAAAAGCTATAATCTCCTTCAAGACATACTGGCAACAGGTCAGCCTGGATTGTAAGCAGAGGGAGGTCGAGAGAAAATACTATGTTACTGTCAGTTATTAATTGCATGCGTCATGCATGCAATTAATAGTCCACACGACAGCTGATTTTTTACTAAATTACATTGGGATATTAATTGCATGCCACTAATAATCCACTCGACAGCTGATTTATGATGAATAATTCTATAGTCTGATTTTTTAAGGTAATATTGACGTTCAAAGGTGACTCTTTTTCCTTTTGTATTATCCTTAAAATGCAAAATTTCAAAAAAACCATATATATATATAATATATATATATATATATATATATATATATATAATATATATATATATATATATATATATATATACGTCGACGCGTAATTCAAAAAGGTACATACAAAAAGGTACAGCTGATTTATGATGAATAATTCTATAGTCTGATTTTTTAAGGTAATATTGACGTTCAAAGGTGACTCTTTTTCCTTTTGTATTATCCTTAAAATGCAAAATTTCAAAAAAACCATATATATATAATATATATATATATATATATATACGTCGACGCGTAATTCAAAAAGGTACATACCTGTCAAATTTCATGAAAATCTATTGCCGCGTTTCGCCGTAAATGCGGAACGTAAATAAATAAATAAATATAAACATAAATATAGACATACAAGCATGTAAACATAAAGAGAAATGAAAAACCTTCGACTTGAATTTTAGACCTCACTTCGCTCGGTCAACTAGTAGTTCTGTGAACAGTAGACCTCTTGCAGTTATAAGCCACAGCATCCTCTGTCCATACTGTCCATCAGAGTAAATCCTGTCTATATGTCGTGTCGGCGAGATATCGGTGTGAAAACGGCTAATGGCTGTTGGGGTTGTTGTATCAAAAATGTTACTTATTCCTATCCATCAAACAGTTGATCGAAATGAAATTAAATGAAGAGAATCACTAACTAGGCAATGTCTATTCATACTTGTGAAAAGTTTAAGTAAATTGAATAATGTGAAGAGTAGAATAAAGTAAAGATAATTAATATAATTAACTATACTTATATTAACTATAATTAAATAGTGAGGAGAATGATAAACAGAGTGATAGAAGAGTAGTGAGTTGTGAGTGGCTGAAGAGCAGTGATAATAATCGAGTAGTGATGATGATGATGATGATGAAAGGACCTGCGTGACAGAGCAGCAACCTCCCAATCCCAGCAGTGGACTCCACCCAGTCGCATTGTCTCCTCAATTGGCCCTTTGTGCTCTTGCTGCTCTCTCAGCTGCTCTCTGCTCTCCCAATCGAGGACAAACCCAGTGTGAGACAAATTCCAACTGGCGACAAATTCAAAAGCTTGCCGTAAAACTTGTGCACTGCATGATGGTTTGTTTACGTCTCATTACTCCCACTGCAATTGTTTGTTGTCGGTGAAAACACCCATTTCAATACTGATTTTTTTTATAATTCGGCCTACCTCTGGAAGGTCAAATAAGGGATCTGCCATTTATTTGAGTAATTTGTGCATTGGATCCAGTAAAAATGTTGTATTGAGACTTCGTTTAGCAAGCGGGAGGGATTTTTCAAATTGACAAGTATGGGCCTAAACTGATTGATGTGAATTTTTGTATGAGCTGTGATTTTAGCACATTTTTGTCTGAGCAAAAGTTGACTCATCCTTGGATTCTTGAGGTCTTCCATGTATAAAGTTGAATAGAAGTCTAAAATTTAGGGATCACCCAAAATTTTTTTCAAACGTCTGAGAAAAATGTTTACTGACTCTGACTTCTACTTCAGCTAATACTGCTAATACGTCGAATACAGCTAACGATTATCGACTACTTGTGGCTTCAACTGGACGATATTAATGTGGACAATGTGCGAATGTGTGGAATGCGCAAGACAGCACACAGAATAATATTGACATTCTGGATGTATACTTCCATGCATGGAAGTATACTTCCATGCATGGCAATTTCGTGAAGAGACGATGTCAACTGGCCACAGAGATTGTGTGATTTGACTCCGCTAAACTCTTTCTTGAAGGGCTTTGCCAAGTCACAGGTCTATGCCCATAAGCCGTGGATCATTGATTTCCAAAAGTTCAACACTACTCTAGCCATCAATGAGATTCAGCCTGATTTGAGCGCCAAATTAATGGAAAAAAGGACTTCTCGGATCTCCCCCATCACGCTGCCACCAAGGCGGCCATTTGAAAATTATCATATTCCATGTACAGAGTGCGGCATCATAACTTCTTTTTTTCATAACGTTATAAAACGCATTGTAAGAGTCAGAAATGTGTTATTCTATTTTAAAAATGTATTTAAAGTTTGTTTTCATGTATTTGGATATGTATTCAAATCTAGTCCTATTTCAGTTACTTTAGATAGCAACATTACATAAAAATATATACATAATGATACTGATCAACCTAACTCATCTCGTAATGTGCTTCAAATTCATCAATTGAGTATGCACAAATGCTCAAAAGCTGCTCCTTCATCAATACTCTGAATTTACGTCCTGTATTTTCTCTTATGTTAGCTCTTATTTTCACACCATAGACACGGGATTTCAAAAACAAATCCACAGTAAAAATTGCACGGGGGCAAATAGCTTGGGATGTTTGCATCTGGCAAACACAATTTTTTTTATAAACTTTCAGCACTGATCAAATTATTGGGAGGGGACACACACCATTGTACCCAGTATTATTACACTGGCCTAGATTGAAAATTTTGGAAACTCCTGAAGCATATATTTGTGGTAATAAACTTCTGTTTATTAAAATGTATTGTTTGTTTTGAATTGTATGCTTTTATAGAATTTATAAATCTCTTGAAACTATAGATTCTTCTTTTTTTGTTTGCAGATCTGACGTCACATTACTCAAACTTAAATTGTACACCTCCAGCAATAGATGACTTTCCTAGAGATATATTCACCGAACAACAGAGGAGAGAAGGAGCGGTAGCTGTCCACTTCATCTTCTCTCTTTATCTTTTTTTGGCACTTGCCATCGTATGCGATAAGTACTTCGTTCCAGCCGTCGAAAAAATATGCAAAGGTTAGTTTGTATTTATTTCCTCACCAAAACATTACATAATAATTATGCAGTTCAAACTTCGTAGCATCTAAATAGCATGTGATAAAACTACTTGAATAAAAGACTTTCACAGTGTCATCATAAACAATGAAGCCCGTAGTCGTACAAGTTCTACTTTGTCATATAACTCACAGTGGGGGAAATATTATAGCCTAAATAATCATAAATATTTAGGGTGACGCAGGGAAATAAAGAAAATCTGAAGTAATGTAATTTCCACGAAAACATTCATAAAATTAGTCGATTACTAATAGTCCAGTCAAGGAAAGGTTATAGAGGGAAAAGTTGAGAAGACAATTCTTCTATCCGCAGTTCTGTTTAGGGTAGTAAGGAGATAAACATATCAAAAGTCCCCCCCCTGTGCTAAGGGGGTGAGGGTGGTTTAAAGGTACCATTTCTCGCATAAAACTCAAAAACTATGTATCCTAAGTACTTGACTGTCATTTAACAAATCAAAGCTTACATAATTTCCTACAATATTCATTTCACAACTTTTTTATATCTCCTCTAGTTTTCGAAATATCCGCCCCTGAAGGTGTGACATTTTTGAAAAAAAACACGTTTGCCACCAATTTTTTATATTTTTGCTCTTATAACTTTTTAAAAATCGATGGGAAAAATCCATAGTGATTATGAGCTTATAGAGCATTAGATTCTCTTCAATTTGATGTATAATTTCACACTTTCACGAATTTCCCTACACCTTTTGCAGCAGCTTTAGTGTTGAGTGTGAAATCTCCATTTTTGCAACAATAGACCAATTGACAAAGGAATTTAAAGGGAATGTTTTGAACAAAATTTTGGACTTTGCAGCATTGTTGAGACTAGTTGGAAGGAGAACATATCAAAAGTCCCCATTCCTAACTCATGTGCTAAGGGGATGAGGGTGGTTTAAAAGTTGCATTTTTCAGCGTTTTGCTTCCACGCTCATATCTTGAGAACAATGCGTTCAACCAACATGACTATATCAGATCAAAAATGAAGCTTGATAAATTCTCTACACGTTTTGTTCAGTGGAATTTTGTGATATTCCCAATAGTTCCCGAGATATTCGCTCTTGAAGGTGTATAATTGTTAAAATAACAGGTTTTTATCCAATGTTTTGCTCTTTCAGGGCTTATAACTCTCCAACAATGCATCATAAAAACTGATGCTTATCGTAGGTTTGTAGAGCA
This sequence comes from Nilaparvata lugens, assembly GCF_014356525.2. Classification (NCBI taxonomy): domain Eukaryota; kingdom Metazoa; phylum Arthropoda; class Insecta; order Hemiptera; family Delphacidae; genus Nilaparvata; species Nilaparvata lugens. Next base: position 90,000,687 of record NC_052506.1, on the reverse strand, counting down.
TTGAATTCTCTTTGAAATAATGTATCATTTCACCATTCCAAGTTTCCCTTTCATTGTTATAGCAGCTTCAATGTAAGGGGTGAAATTTTCATTTTTCTCAAAAATTGTCTTCCCAACTTTTCCCTCTATACCCTTTTTCGAGCATTCATTGCCTGGACTATAATGAAATGGCATGTATTCATCATGCCATTCATGTTTCTACAATGGCAATGTAGGTATGCTATTTATGTTTCTACAAATAAAATTTAGAAAAGTACCTCTCATCTTATCAAGTATATTTTCTATCATTTAGCGTTCCCATCATGTTATGCCTGTTGCTGTTATGGAAACTCTGGAATGTCAGTGTAGCGAATCTTGGGAATGGCAGAGATTTCGTTTTAAATTTTATAATTTTTTTAAAAGTCATAATCATATAATGAAAAAAAATGCTTCCCTGTATTTCTTGCTTGGGCGTGTAGGTTGTATGTTACACCTCGCCTTCAGGATACCCCACAGGATACTTTCATAGCTTCAAACGTGGTAATGCTGTCAAAATATTCTTTCAGTTTCACCATTTTTGCTTCTGCTCGTTCTAAACCAGTTCAATGACCAATGATTACTGAATTTCAATACGTCCACATCAATTGTGCAGAATTTTGAACTATTTTTTATTTAGTTGCCACAACTCTCACATTCAAAATGACTCGTTTTCCTGCGCCATTCTGTATAAATGAATGCTTTATATAGATATTTTTTCAATAAATGAATCAATTACTTTTTACTTGTTGTTTGAACTAACTGAAGTGTTTGTATGGGATTGATACTGGTGTAAAACATAAATAGTTATCGCTTTTCTTGTA